>NW_026294480.1:29210825-29408325 GCF_007827085.1 Peromyscus californicus insignis
TCTTTTCGTAACGTTACCAGAGATGCTCATGATTTCATTTTCAATGTTGAGTTTTTAATTAAATTTACCATGGCATTCGCAGTTATATCAGATGTTTCTCCTTCAGCAAATACACTTTGGAAGCTTAACTTCTGCCTTCATAAAGTGTCAGGTGGAACAAAATTAAGCTGTGAACTGGAATGAACTGGATTGACTTGCTAACTGAGGAACCAGATAGCCTTAATGTAAAATTGGAATTAGTTAACTGCTCGCAAAATTCTTCACTGGCTCATGGAAACAACAGCTGAAGATTCTGTTTACTATGAGTATTAAAAAATGCTTGAAATTAATTCAGGCAAATGGGTATCGAAATGAAAAGTCACTTCAAAGTGTGATGTGTAAACAAATGTTTGCACAGCTGCACATGTCGAATTGTTTTGAGGAAAAACCCTCTTAAAAATAGCCTCTGACTTTGAAGTAGGTGCTGCTGATCCTTTGGCATATGGGTATCTTCTGCTTTTTATGTTGGTGACATCATCACTAACATCCCCAGATGGATAGCAAATGTCAACAAACACTTTGTCCAAATCCTTAATTTGCCTTTGTCTCAGCCGCTTTCCACTGCAATGACAAGTAACCGAGATAAACAAACCGACGAAGACGAAAGGTTGGTTTTGGCTCACAGTTTTGTAGCTTTTACTCCGTGACTGATTGGCCAGATTGCTTCGGGCCTCGGGCAAGGCAGCACATCTTGGTGGGGAGCACGAGGTAGAGAGATGCAGCTTAATTCACAGAAGGTAAATAAAATAGAAGAGAGGTTAAGTATGGAGGTCCCACAATCTCCTTTAAGGGAAGACTTCCAGTGACCTGAAGATCCCCAGTCTGCTCCATGCCCTAAAGATTCCATGACCCCTGAGTGTCAAGCTGATGATCAAACCCTTAGTGCACGGGCCTTTGGGGAAGTAGTCTAGATCCAAAATAGAACCATCACCAACTGTGTGAGAAACTACATCCTACACCTCATTTTTCAGTTTCAGGCTTTTGGTTTGTTTTAATGTCATTGTTTTTGATTTGAGTTTTGCTCTTTATTTAGCTTATTGCTGCTGAAACTGTTACAAAATTTTGAGTTGCCAAATAAAAATAATAACACCATAACTATGGTCAATCCACGTGAGTCTATTAAATGAGTAACAGAATTTATTAAGATATAAATTGAGGAAATACACTCATGATTACAGAACAGAGTAGATAGCAGAAGTCATCCTCTGATCTGACAAGGAGCAAATCCACCTCACAGGCAGGAGTATGGAGAAGGGGCATGTGACCCTTCTCCAATTCCTTATAAGAGGTCACGTACAATGGCAGGAAGCACCACCTCCTTTGTATAGCCCAAGGTCATGGGCAGAGCAAATACCACTACATTTCCCCTTTTTGTCTAAATAAGAAGCTTCTATTTTTAATGCAAATTATATATAATGAGAATGATTATCAAGTACTGTCCAGAGAAAACAAAGGGTTCTTAACCCTTTTGTTTATGTTAACATAACTAAAAATGGTACTACAACCAACAAGAATAACATCAAACAAGAAAGACATGCTAAATGTCCAGAAATGTCCAGAACATAGGTAAATGGTAAACTTCTGAGATTATTCCAATAGCTGTCCTATCTTGAAGATTCTGACTCTAGTACTAATATGTTCTAGCTAAAATACGAGAAGACTGTAATTGTGACTATCTAGTCTTTAATTCCATCAAAGACCTAAGAAGGAGCATAATAATATCTGAGAAAACGGGAGATGGATGCAAGCAACTTTTGGGAATCTTAGGAGAGTAGACAGAGACAGCTGACAGCCTGGACAGTCATCTAAAGTTTCTCAGTGTCATTGGGGCATCCAATTTGGCTACAGGCCTAAAATATCTGACAGACCATTTTCAGAAGCAGGAATTTCGAAAGACTATCTTACCCTGTCTTGGCAAATTCAGTAATTGCTCTTTCTTGCTTCCTGCTCATCCTGAAAGGACAATGTTCACACTGCAGTCGAGTCAAGGGCAGTTCTTTGCTCAGCAGGCCATTTTGTGCCAAGAAGACAAACTTCCAAATGGAAATGTCTTAGAAGCCCAACATTCTCTCAGGATCAGATTGGTGCTGCCAGGAGCAATTGTGTCTCACATCAACAGAATTCTAAGTTATTTAAATGCCATGTTCTCTAGGTCTATGAAGTGTTTGAAGATTGCTTATCTGTCTGACATATATTTTTTTAAATCTGGAGAACCTAACTAACATAACTATAGAAATGACAAGCATGGGTGAGTATAGTTCTGTAAGTCTTATCTACCTAAATAATCTAAGAACTAAGGATTCACATTAACAAGATAAATGGTCTGTAAAGCAGATGTACCATATAAGGACAATGACCTCAAAATTGTGACAATACACAAAATAGCTTAAACAGAGGTAGGACTGTATAGTGCAATATGCAATATGACAATAATCCTAAATATGTATCAATATACAAAATATCCTAAATAGAGGTAGAACATATGTACAGTATGACAAATTATTACATTTGTATCAATATACAAAATATTTCAAACAGGAGCAGGAATATGTATACAATACAACAAATACAGTTTTGTATTTGTATCAATATACAAATTATCTTAAATAGGAATATAAGTATAGTTTACATTTGTATCAATATACAAGAATCAATATCAGTGCAAATTATCTAAGGCTGATATTTTATAGAGTTAGTTTACTAGTAAATACAATAATCTACCTTAATATCCTCTACCTATCCATTCCCCTTTTTCTTTTCTAGAAGAGAATATTGATGTTGGGTGCCACTTATTATAATCAATCCGCATGAGTCTATTAAATGGGTAACAGAATTTATTAAGATATAAATTGAGGAAATACACTCAAGATTACAGAATGGAGTGGACAGCAGAAGTCGTCCTCTGATCTGACCAGGAGCAAATCCACCTCACAGGCAGGAGCAGGGAGAAGGGAGAAGGGGCATATGACCCTTCTCCAACTCCTTATAAGAGGTCATGTACAATGGCAAGAAGCACAGCCTCCTTTGGGCTGTATAGGTCATGGGCGGAACAAATACCACTACACATCATTACGGCAAGAAAATGTATAGTCTTCTCTGAGTACATCTCCTTTTCTATTTTAAGTTCCTGGGTCTAGCACATACTTCACAGTCTAGCCCCTATCATGTTTCTTATTGGTAGATAATCTGAATCTCAAGGCTGTGGCTCAGCACATAGCATGGAATAAGTAACTAGAAAGAGAAAAGGCAAAAAAAAAGAAAGTAGTGTTTAAAGAGAAAGAGTGAGCTGCAGGTGGTGCACACCTTTAATCCCAGCACTCAGGAGGCAGAGCCAGGTGGATCTCTGTGAGTTTGAGGCCAACCTGGTCTACAAAGTGAGTTCCAGGATAGCCAAGGCTACACATAGAAACCCTGTCTCAAAAGGAGAGAAAGGAAGGAGTGAGCTCCAATTATTCCCTCAAGATGCAGGTCCTCCAAATAGCTAACCACCTGCATGTTGTTCCTAAAAATGGAGGATTACGTATACCACACTTAGAGCTGGAAAGAGATTTGCACATTTTTTTTTTGAAATGTCACAGACTCTTATAACACGAATAGCTAGTATGTGTAGATTTAAAATATATTTCACTGGTAAAATGGAAAGGATATTATCATTGGTCCTCTTTCATCCTTAACCACATCAGAGTAAACGTTGTCTATACTGCACATGTGCATTACATGTGACAATGGCAGACCTGGAAGGAAAGGATACAGAGCTGCTGTATCAGTTTTTGGTGAATGAAACACACTTCCTTCATCTATGAAAAGAGGAATAATAAATCTAGATCTGCTCAGGGTTTACAAGGACTGAAAGAGTCGATGCATATAAACATGGCTGAGTCAAGAGAACTGTACCAGGATTACACACTAGAGTAATCATCACTGCTTTCGCAGGGTGGGGGGGCGGGAGGGGGGGAGGTGGGATGACTACTGTAATTCTTTCAATATGTTATCATTGTTGAAATTGCCAGAAACCAGCACATCTTCCAGCCCTCCACTGCAATCAGTAATCTCAAGATGTCCCATTCGCCACTCCCTGTGCCTTCACAGTTACGTTTCTGCAGGTAATAATTCCATTGCTACAGCTTCAGCAACTTGCTCTTTGGGCAGCCATGTCTCGTACTTAAAATCCAAAAGAAAAAGAAAAGAAAATCCAGATGTGTTTGCGTGAACTGTTTCTTCGTCACGTGGCATTCCCAAGTCAGCTGTGTTTCTGAAGGTGCAGCCAGCCTTTCCCATCCACCTCTTTTCACCCGATCTTATTAGTCTGATCCTGTAGCTCTGTTTTTAAGACCTTTTATTAATCATTCAAATCACTAGTTTTGGATTATTGGTTATAAGACTAACAATTCTGAATTTAACAATTGTAGGTTTGAATATCAGCACTGTTGTTCACTAACTGCATGCCTTTGGACAACATAAATCTAACTCCATTTCATCTGTCAAACAGAAATTATAATAAATATTTCACACCATGGGAGTCTTGAGATGGTTAAATGTTATAACTGGTATCTTTTCCAATCCATCATTATATAAACAAAATATTGCTGTAAAATGTTTATTTAGGCATAGTGTTTATTATACACAATGTAGTATTCCATTTTAACACAAGATGTCAAATATTACTGTTTATAATAATTGAAAGTTGTTATTATGGTCTTTATTTGTCATGATGAAAATGATCCCTTGACATTCCAATAAAGATCTCTTTTGCAGTGGTGGGGATATAGCTCAGTTGAACAGAATGTATTTAACATGCACGAGACCCACCATCCACAAAAAAAGAGAGGGAAAGGCCTCTTCCTAGGTGGGCAGGCATTTGACAGCTGCAACAGCCATAAACCTACATGCAATCGACTTTAAAATGCCACCTGCATGGATGGAATTACCTGTACTAAAAGTCAGCACAATCTTCCTTGACTACTGACACCCAGATCTTTTTGGTAGGCATTACATTTGTGCCTCAATCCCATGTTATTCTTCAACCTCTTGAGTGTGTCCACCTCAAAAATCAAACTCCTGAGCAGATTGAGATCTAGTCAACTCAACACATTGAATAAACTCACGGCACAGCATATGAACCTATGGGGGTCAGAAAGTGTTTTCCAAAGGCAGTCCTCCTGGTATCCAACTTTCATTAAATACCTTCTAAGTGTGGGTGTTTAAGGACTACAGCTAATGCTCCATTGAAGTTCATACTGTGCAGTAGTCTTCTCTATATTTATTATATTTATTATCTGTATCTGTTATATATTATATTTAACTCTATAACAAGCTGCAGTTGACACGGCTTTCATACTTACAAAGAGGAGACTGAGCCCAGGAATGGTATGTATTAATACTTACCTGAGTGTCCAAGTTGGGTTGTAAACCCAGAGAGGGCAGCACTGCCATGCTTTTGGCTCTAGCCCCACCTCTCTGCATGCAGAAGACACTAAGGGCCATGCATAACAGTTTTTCCTGGCCACTGTGCTATCCAAAGGGGCACTCTGGGACAGAACTCACTCCTGGGAACAAATTCCAAGACAGCCCACCCCAAGGGTTGTATGATCCCTGCTCCACTTAAGAATGCCACCTGTTTCAGAATGACAGGCAAAGCAGGCTTCCCACAGGACGCCTGCTGTCCAGCATCATAGCCCTGCTCTGTGGATCCCTCGTCTCTTGGGTAACCTCGTGTGTAGGTATGTGATGTCCTACATTTTCTATCTCAAAGCCAAATGTCTCCCTCTCTGCGTCATTTTCAAAGCACCCTGCACAGAAGGTGAATTCCCCTCCTTCTCCGTCTGGGTGGACTTTGAAAGCCTCAGGATGCAGGGCAGTGTGGAGGGCTAAGCTGCCTTACATTTCATGATTGGATGTTGGACAACATGCAACACTTAGGCCATTTCTCCCTCACTCCACAAGCCAAAGCACCCACCCCAGATGTCCTATTGACGATTGTTCTGGCAAGCCAGCCCGGCTCATCTTTCCCTTGCTTGACTTTGTTTGTTTAAAGCTCTGTCATCACAGCTTTTCCCCTTGGAACAGAAGGAAGGGGGACAAGGGTGAAGAAGGAGTCACAGCCTCATCTTTACCACATTCTCCACAGTGCTAGGTGGTCCGCACATCTTGGACCGCCACACATCTCCAGCCCCGCCTGATATGAGCAGCCCTCTTCCTGCTGCCCCCTGGACCAGGTCTAATTGCCCTGTGGTTAGCTAGCCTTGCCCCCTCTACCCTTCTGTTCCATTTCCCCTTCCTAAGCATTTTCATCACAATCAGGTACTGTTCCAGAAACTGCTGCTGGACAGTGCCCTTCTGCTAAGAGCCACAGTCCATGATGGCTGCCAGGCTTTTCCTCCAAAAGCCTGCTGGGTGGTCAGTTCTTGAAGAGGTCAGCTCATATCTTTCCTCATCCAGAACCACAATCACGCTCTAGTGGTCACTAAATGTCTCCATATGCATTGTTTCATCTACAATCATTCAGGGAGAAATACATCATTCCTTCTTAGACTCCGTAAGCTGAGGCAGAAAGATTAGTAGCTGGAGAAAAGACATCTTCTATTGGGGCACTGAACACTCTCCAGGTTTACACACATCACCCCGAAGTAGGTCCTCTGAGACTGTTTATGGGTGCCATGAGTAACAAGCACCTACCCTAGGACCTCAGACTCCAAAACCGTTACCCTTTCTGCCACAGGAGTCAGAACATGAACCTCTAGATCTCTCAAGAGATACCATTGCTCCCCACTTTGAGCATCCACAGAACCTTCTGTAAATCACTCCCACCTCCCACACCTTTAATTATGTTCATGGCTGCCTTCTCCACCACCCTTATCCCCCAGGGTAAAGCCAACATCTTGCACATGTTTATAATCAATTCCTTTCTTCCACTTCACAGATGCTCCACAACATTTGCTGGGTAGAGATATTTTAAGATAGACAGGGGTCATATATAAAGAGAGTGTTTGTTGGTACTTTAGCTCAGGTTCATAAACAAAGGGGACTCCAAAAGAAAATCTTCAAATAATATACCCACCCAACAGTAATAACATCTAGTATAGCATTCCTTATAGAGCATCAATACAGTGTTTTCTTTGTCCTGTTTAGACTGGAAGATCTTCAAGAATAAGAATTTGAGTAATTCATCTCTGTGATACTCGAGTAACAGATGTTTCTTGGAAGGATGAAGATAACTTAACTAGGTGGTGGCCTAAAAAGTGAGGCAGGGTAGCACTGGTGATAAGATTGTCAGAGTCACCTGGGCAGTGGTGGTGCACACCTTTAATCCCAGCACTCGGGAGGCAGAGCCAGGAGGATCTCTGTGAGTTCAAGGCCAGCCTGGTGTACAGAGCGAGATCCAGGGCAGGCACCAAAACTACACAGAGAAACCCTGTCTCTAAATACCAAAAAAAAAAAGATTGTCAGTGTCTCGGAGCTTTAGAACACAGTGTCAAGAGACACCTTAGAAGGGAGGCCCAGCTCTCATTTTCAAGGCAGAGGCTAGAGAGGCTGAGAAGCTTGCACAAGGTCACAGCCACTGAGCCGGAATTTAGACCTTCGGTCTTCTGCTTCCAAGTCCGGGATTTCTGGCCCTTGGAGAATTTGAGATGAATAGGAGAGATTTTTAAAATTCTTCCAAAATGTCCTCCTTTCTCCATTAATCCAGGATCCTTAGAAAAGTATCCTCAAACTGTTACCCTCTTCCAGATTCCTTGGGGAAATTATGAAAACTTTGGACGGAGATGGATGTGAACACTTAAATCGCACCAACGTTTTCTTTCTTCCTCTCAACAGTTGCTTCCTCTTAGAGCGTGCCCTCATCCGATAGAGGTACAGTTTTATTATGAAGGACTTTCACTGCTAGGTTCTCTAACGGTGAAATTTTCACCCAATATAGATTTCTAAAATCAGGACGTCCCTCAAGTAAATCAAAGCATACATGAAATGCCTATACAATGGCTATACAATGACATAGATTATACAGAACAGCTACTCAACAGCTCATTGAAATCATGTTTCAGTAATAATGAAATCAAAAGTATTAGCTAACATTTAGTGAATATGTGCCATATACCAATCCCCATTTGGGGGCTTTGTATATATTATCTTAGTCCTGATGGACATAGAAGAGGAGGTACTACCATGGTCTCTATTTTACACATGAGGACAGTGAGGCCAAGAGAAGCTGAGAAACTCAACCAAAATACTATAAATAAAGAGGGAATTAGGAATTCAGGGAGAAATACTTATATTATAAAGTTATGTTTTAAAAAATCAGTTATTAAGCCAGGTGTGGTGGTGCACACCTTTAACCCTAGTACTCAGAAGGCATAGGGGGGCAGATGCTGTGAGTTTAAGACCAGCCTGGTGTACAAAGTGAGTCAAGGACACAAAGAAATCCTGTTTCAAAAAACCAAAAGAAAAAAATTAGTTATTATCCCAACTATTTGTTCTACTCAAAGGTAATACCAACTTAAGATATGTTTCCACAGGTACTGTCAATAAGCACAGCTTTTTGTTTTCTAAGAATACTCAGTATTTTTTCAAAATTCTGTGATAGACAAATATTCCTCTTGGTTTACTTACTCTTTTATTGGCTTGTTCATTTAAAGATACAACTAAACTTTTTTTTTTAAGCTATTGGTCTCACCAGAATTTTCAAAAGGAAAGAGGTTAATCTTAGTCCTTGTTTGGCTGTCATGGAATGCCAAAGGCTGAGTAATTTGTAGAGAATAGAGGTTTATTCAGTTCGTAGTTGCAGAGCCTGAGAAATCCACGCGGCAACACTGTGGCAGCTGACGAGGGCCTTCTTGCCACGTCACAGCATGGCGGAGGGCAACACGTGACAAGACAGAGCAAGCATGCCAACTGCGGTCTCTCTCCTCCTCTTATCAAGTCATACTGCAAATCTACCCCATCTAATCTTAATCACCCTGCAAAGGCCCCACTACTGAATCTGTTAACATGAACTTGGTGATTCCTGTGGATGGAGTGCAAACTGTTCCCCCATAGGCTCATGTGTTTGAACACTTGGGCTCCAACTGGTGGTGTTGTCTGGGTAGATTGTAGAACCTTTAGGAAGTAGTAGCTTGCTGGAGGAAGGTCACTGAGAGCTGACCTTGAGGATTTTGTCGTTGTTGTTGTTTTTGTTGTTGTTATTACTCTCTACCTCTATCTTAGTTAGGGTTTCTATTGCTATGGAGAGATACCATGGCCACAGCAACTCTTACAAAGGAAAACATTTAATTGAGGTAGCGACTTACAGTTCAGAGATTCAGTGCATTATCATCATGGTGGGACATGACGGTCTGCAGGCAGACATGGTGCTAGAGAGAGGGCTGAGAGTTCCGCATCTTGCAGGCAACAGGAGATGGTCTCTCTCACTAGGTGTAGCTTGAGCATGTGTGAGACCTCAATGCGCACCTCCACAGTGACACACTTCCTCCAACCAAGCCACACCTCCTAATAGTGCCACTCCCTTGGGGGCCATTTTCTTTCAAACCACCACAGTTTCATTTTAACTATTATTGTGTCTGTATGATATGTGAGTGTGGCCCAAGTCCTACATACAATTGTCAGAGGACAGCTTTGTGCAGTCAAATTTTTCCTTCCATATTTACCTGACTTCCAGGGATTGAGTTTAAGTTGTCAGGCTCACACAGCAAGCACATCACTTTTACTGAGAAATATCTCAAGTGCCACCTTCAAGTGCTATAGCCCACTCCACACCCTGTTCACTTCCTGCTTTCCAACCACAGACGTAATGGTGGTCTCTCTCATCTGATGCCATGCCTTACCTGCCTCAACAGAATGAATCCCTTAAACTGTAAGCCAGAATGAACTCCTCTTTCCTTAAATTTCTTCTTGTCTGGCACCTTTTGATAACCATGAGAAAATAGCTAAGACAAGAATTAAGTTTCCAACATGAGACATGAAGAGACGTTCAAACCAAACCAGTGAATACCTTAGAAAACTACATGGGAAAGCTGAGCAGTGAGCTACCTAGACTCTGCTTTTCCCTCCTCTAAGCCGTCTCTCCAAGTCCCAGCACAGGCCCTGCCTTTACCAATAAGGCGTTTCCTACTTCTTGACCTGAAGTAAAAGGACCAGAACTGCTTCTCTCACAGTATCAATGAGGAACGTGCTAATCTAGACACCTCTCCAAGAATTCCCCCAGAAAGGCCTTGAGTGGAAATTCTAAACCCTAAATTCTATGCAGAGCTGTAATTTCCCTCAGAAATGAAGAAACTTCCACCCAGTCTCAGACCTCCAGACTCTATGCTGGGGATTTCACATGATTTCACACAGTTCTGTGGAAACAGCCAAGGAGGCCAGAGGTGAATGCAAGAGTTTCTCTCTCATTTCCTTCTGCTGGTCCACTCTGCCTGGAATTTTCCCAGAATGATCTGAAGTTAGGAGAATGAGTAGAAAATCAACACTTCGGAAGGAATCTGGCTTCTTTATTATTATAAAGGAGGAACAAAGAAAGACTGGTTACAAGTGTGTGGCTCAGTGGGGAAATGTAGCCTGTCTCCCAAGCCCAAGCCTTGAAAAGTCACCCGCATCCCACTGCCTCCTGGGCCCCTCCTTGGGCCTCACTTACTAGCAGTCCCTAGGGTTCATAGTAATGGAAATGTGTCTTTCTTGTTGCTCTTAAGGAAGGAAAGGCTTATTGTGGCCACAGTTTGACAGGACACATTCCATCACGGTGGAAAGTGCAGCTGCAGGAGTATGAGACAGAGGGTCACACATTACATCTCCAGCCAGAAAACAGGAAGACATGAATCCTGATGCTCAGCCCACTTTTTCCTTTTTATTCAGTCTTATCTCCTAGCCCATGAGGTATTGTTACTCACCTTTAGGGTATGCGATGGTTTGAATAGGTATAGCCCCCATAGAGTCAGGTGTTTGGATGCTTAGTCCATAGGAAGTAGTACTATTAGGAGGTGTGACTTTGTTGGAGTAGGTGTGGCCTTGTGGGAGGAAGTGTGTCACTGTGGGAGCAGACTTGGGGTTTCATATATGCTCAAGCAGTGCCCAGTACACAGTCCCTCCTTCTGCTGCCTGTGGATCAAGATGTAGAACTCTCAGCTCCTTCTTCAGCACCATGTCTGCCTGCACGCCATCATGCCCCGTTATGATGATAATGGACTGAACCTCTGAAGTGTAAGCCACCCCCAATTAAATGTTTTCCTTTATAAGAGTTGCTGTGGTCATGGTGCCCCTTCACAGCAATAGAAACCCTAACTAAGGCAGGGTATATCTTCCTTGTCAATTAAACCCTTCAAGAAACATTCTTAGGCATGTCCAGAAGTGTGTTTCCATGGTGATTCTCAATCTCATCAAGTTGACAATGAGTACGAATCATCACAGAAGCAGAGAACAGTGCTGACTCTGGGAGTTTTGAGTTCTGCTCTTCACATGACTTCTAGTCTTCGGTATTTGCCACCTCAGTAAGCTCATCACTTAGGATTTGATCCTCTTTGTGCATCCCAGCAGGGAAGTCTGGCCTAAAAGAAGCTAAAAGTCCATGTCCTCTCATGAAAAGTACGCTGGAAAGAGATTTACAGGGCTGGTTTGGCAGCTGAACTGTGTCATCAGAAACTCAGGATCTCATCTCTCTGTTCACCTTCATCAGGGGCTTTTGTCTCCAAAATTCCTCCTGGCCTAAGGTGGAATCTGAAGTTCTAGCCTTCAAGGTCATCTTCTAGTCTCACATCAGAAGGAAGCAAGAGAGAACTGTTAAGCCCTCTCCTCTCCTTAAAATGCCTTTCAATGGTGGCTTATGCCTTGTTTCCAGCACTTGGGAGGCTGAGTCAGAAAGATCAACTCAAGTTCAAGGCCAGTATGGGCTGCATAGTGTGTCCTAGGACAGCTTGGCCGTGCACACACAAGCACAGAGAACCGCAGACACAGTCACATTCACAGACCACATCTTACAAATAAATAAGTATCTTTTTAAGACATCCCACATATCCAGTCAACTTAGATTTTCTTAAAACCTCATTGCATAACCAAGCCAAGACGCAAGGAAGGGAGGAGTCATAGTCTGTACTCTAACTGGCCAGTCCCCCAAGTCAGCTTAACTTGTACATTTATTTCCTACTGCAGAGACACATGTGCTTCAATGAATGTTCTACTCACAGTAGATAAAACATAGACACAGCCTACATGTCCCTCAACTGATGAGTGGATGATGAAAAAGCGATGCCTTAGACAATTAAATTTTACTCAGCTATAGGCAAAATCAAATTATGAATTTTGCAGGTGAATAGATGGATCTGGAAAGCATTGTACTCAATGAAGCAACCCACATCCAAAAAGAAAAGTATCACATGTCCTCACTCACGTGGATCTTAGAATTAAGTCTTTAGATTTGTGTGATTAGCCTAGAGTGTCTATAAAATATAAAAAACTAGAAAGAGACCATTGATGAGAGAAAGAGATCGTAAGGGCAGATAGTAGAACACAGGTATATGAAGAGGATGCAGAAAATAATGGGGGAGAGAGATTTAAGTGAGGAATGGCTGGGGGAGGTATAAATAATAAGAATGATGTTTGAAAAGTCATATGGAAACCTATTTTATAACATATACAGATATAGACATATAGATAAATAAGGAATTTATTTGTAGTTACTATATACAGGGGATAATATTCCTTCAGAAACCATAGGTTAACCGATAAAATGTCCAGTAGCAGATATGGATTATCTCCCCTAGAATTTTTGAATGGGGGTGTCCTAGGGATTCCCCCCACAAACCAACACAAGCTATTGCTCATGGCTTGCCACCAGATCTTGATGTTAAGACCCTGTCTTAGTTAAGGTCTCTATTGCTGTGATGAAACATCATGACCAAAACACAACTTGGGGAAGAAAAGATTTATTTGGCTTACACTTTCATATCACTGTTCATCATTGAAGGAAGTCAGGACAGGAATTCAAACAGGGCAGAGACCTGGGGCAGGAGCAGATACAGAGGCCATGGAGGAGTGCTGCTTACTGACTTGCTTGCTATGCCTTGTTCTGTGCTGATATTTTGTTCGTGGTCTAACAAATAAAGCTTGCCTGGAGATCAGAGTGAGGAGCTAAGCCACTAGTTAGACGTAGAGGCCAGGCAGTGGTGGCACACACCTTCAATTCCAGCACTCTGGAGGCAGCGGCAGAGGGATCTCTGAGTTCAAGGCCACCCTGGGCTACCCAAGATTGATCCAGACTAAAAGAGAAACAGAGCCAGGCCGTGATGGCACATACCTTTGATCTCAGCCCTTGGGATCTCACGCCTTTAATCCCAGCACTAGAGAAGTGAAGACAGGAAGTGATGTAGCTGGGCAGAGAGAGGAGACAGGAGCTCAGTCTCTCTCAGGCTGAGGAGTTGGCAAGGTAGCGGTGATGGCTGTGGCTTGCTCTTTTGTCTCTCTGATCTTTCAGCATTTCCCCAATATCTGGCTCCAGGTTTTTCTTATTAAGACCAGTTAGGATTTGTGCTACATTGTTCTGCTTGCTCTTTTATAGAATCCAGGACCACCAGCCCAGGAATGACACCATCCACAATGGGCTGGGCCCTCTCTCATCAATCACTAATTAGTAAATGCCTTATGATCTTACAGAAACACTTTTTCAGTGGAGGTTCCCTCTTTTCAGATGACTCTAGCTTGCTTCAAATTGACATACAACTAGTCAGGACAGACACAATTGCTGATTATGTCACTTAATGTGGCCACAGGACATCGAGAGATCAAGCTGAAACTGAGCAGGAAGCTTCCTCCCCACTGGCCAGATTTCATAGTACTGGAAGGTGCTGAGTAGGCTGCTTGAGGGTAAAAGTCACCAATAGTCTTACTCAGCTACAAACACTGTGACTTACAGTAATGAGCAGCATGGAATATATTCTCATGGGTGTAACAATTGCATAAATGTTATGGGGGTAACCAACTGCTTTCTGGTTGGATTTAAGGTTTACTCCGCAAAAGAAATGCATGCCTGGTACCATGAATCTGTCAAAGAACCTGTGGTTAAGGAACTCTGACGGCTACTCTTGGTTGTTGTCTTGACTACATCTGGGATGAACCACAATCTAGAAATGGAGGGCACACCTGTGAGAGATTTTTTTGTTTTTGTTTTTTGTTTTTTTGGTTTTTTTTTTTTGGCTTGGTTTGAAGTGGGTGAATCCTGTTGTAGTCTGGAACTCTGAGGTAGGAAGATGCACTTTTGATCTGGATCTTGAGGCAGGAAGACACACACTTTTACTTTGGATCCTGAGGTGGAAAGATACACCTTCAATTCAGATCATGAGGCAGGAAGACACACCTTTGATCTGGGCCACACCTTCTGCTGCAAGTCCACATAAGGAAATAGAAGAAGGGAGCTTTTGCTCTTTATCTGCTTGCCCTCGCCTTGCTAGCACATCTGTTTATTCACTGGCATTAGCCTACTTCTTTGGGATTCCAGCACATGCTGAAGACCAGCTGAGACATCCAGCCCTGTAGACTGAGCTGGATTGCAGCCTGTAAATCATTCCAATAAATCCCCTTTATATATTATGTGTGAGTGTGTGTGTGTATGTATGTATGTATGTACATACGTATGTACGTATGTATGCATGTATATATATGTATGTATATGCAGAGAGAGATTCATTCTATAAGTTCTATTACTCTAGAAATACTGATTAA
Organism: Peromyscus californicus insignis; assembly: GCF_007827085.1. Lineage (NCBI taxonomy): Eukaryota > Metazoa > Chordata > Mammalia > Rodentia > Cricetidae > Peromyscus > Peromyscus californicus. The sequence goes on from NW_026294480.1 coordinate 29,225,562, forward strand.
TATAGGAGGTCACAACCTTAAGGGTAAACTTACTACCTTATTCTGCTAAGTAGACATATCATCCAGCTGCCTTCTAAATTCATATTTCTATCTCTACAGATTAGTCCTACCCTCACACTTTATCAGAGAAGTTTCTTTGTGCAGTGGACAATGACTAGTTGAGAATCTCATAACATCAAAATGCAGAAAATAAATGTTCGAGAAGTTTTCAGTCACAAAATGACACATCAATATCATACCCTGCTCCCAGGATCAGAGACCATCATGGAAAAAGGTATAGAAAGATTGTAAGGGACAGGTATTGGGGAGGACAGGAACACTGCATGCATAACCTCAGAGCAGCTGCGTTTGTCTGCACAAGACCAGCATAAGATCAAGCCAACGTTCTAGCAAGGAGTAAAAAGGACTTTATGATGACCCCCACCCCAAACTAAAGAGCTATTGACAGTAGATGGTTTCTGGAAGGAGAGTCAGTTTTTGTAGATGAATTTCTAAACAGTCTTATTAAATAAGAAACACAGAGCCAAATACAGGAGTGAAAGCCATAGAAATCAGAGTAATAGCCACCAACTAACCTTCTTAGCTCACCACGCCACCATAGCTTCCCATGAGAACCGATCCAGCTTCTTCCTGTCTAAACTGTGCCTTTATTGCCTTGCTGTTCTGCCTTCTTATTGGCTCTAAACCCAGCAACATCACTTCCTCATCACTGCCTGTCTATACAGACCTCTGGGTCTCTATGGTTGGTACTGGGATTAAACTGAATACAATAACCTTTATATTGAGGAATAACTATTGAATAGACACTGTACATCATCATTTAATCCCAGTAATGATATTATGGGAAAAATAATGTTAGACAGGAAGAACTAGACACAGATAGGCTTTGCAACTTGCCCAAGGCCACAGAGCTAATAAGCAAAGGAGTTAGATTATGTCAAATGATTTAGAGACTAAACTGTTAATGACTTCCTGTATCTTTGTTTTGTTCCTTAGCTAAAATAGACATACCATATTTAAGCTTGTTGAAAGTCTTCACACACTCTGTGAGTTGTAAGAATGCTCAATAATCACTTGTTGGATGAGTGTTTGGTTGGTTTTACATTAGAAAAATTGCTTTGTGGTTTTTTTTTTTAAGTTCCTAACTACAACATGACGCAATTCTCTCTACCAGCAGCATTATAGCCCTATTTCATACAGAACACTCTTCTAGTTGCCTAATAACTGACAAGTTTCTCACCGGAGAATACTGTGTAAGAGAGCACTTACTGTCTATGTCTCTGTCCATTCTAAAATACAACCAGCAGAGACTCGACATGCAGCGATTGGGGAAACGTGTAACCTGTGGCAGTCATCTGTATTTATTTACACAGCTGTACTTTCCCTTGCTCAAGCAGAAGACTGTGGCCCAGAAACCAGAGATGGAAATAAAATTAGGGGGCTTTTTGATGACTGCTGTGTGGGATCCTGCAGCCTGGCTCTCAGCAGGGATGTGGTATCCAGGGACTTTCAAAGTCTTCCTTTGTGTTAAGGGTACTGGTACAAAATGAATAATGCTAAGGACTCAGGGCTGTGGGAGAGGTTATTATAAAGTATCGATGTCCTGCAGTGAGGGTTGAATGTGTTCTGGTCCTTGGGGCTCTTATCTGGAGCCCCAAGATAGAATAGGGATAGAGCAGCCTGCCTGAACTGTTTTAGGGTCGCCTTTGGCCTTCCCCTGGGAAAACCTTGCTACAAACACAAATCAAGAGGAAGCTGAAGAATTATTTTGTTAAAGGGTCGTCAAACAGCCAGGCTTTATTTCTTCAAGTGGGGAGACAAAAAGAAGAAATTGGAGCCAACTTTCTTTCTAATTAAGTTCCACGGACCTCCCAAAATACAACACAGATGCTGTGATGAGAATTAACAGGCTCTTCAGTTGAAAGCACTTGTACACAGTGGCAATTAGAGCACGATTTTTAAAACTGAAAATTTTAAAACCAAACCAAACACAGAGAAAGACCATAAAAATGTGATGTAATTCTCCAGAAAGTTATGCAATAAAGCATAATTTTTTCTCATCTGTAAAGTCAAAATAAACCAATTCTTCTCTTTCTTTATTCTTTTATTATTATTGTTTTTGTTTTTATTTTTCTTTGAGACAGGGTTTCTCTGTGCAGTTTTAGTGCCTGTCCTGGAACTCACTCTGTAGCCCAGGCTGGCCTTGAACTCACAGAGATCCGCCTGGCTCTGCCTCCCGAGTGCTGGGATTAAAGGCATGCACCACCACCGCCCAGCCCATTCTTCTTTTTCAACCCTGTGCTGATATACAGTTTAAGATTAATTCAAAAGCAAGCATTATTTTGTTTCAAAATAAAAATTAAGGGACAATGTCTAAGTTTTAGGACTCCACAGAACCATATGGCTCAGGATAATAGACAGAGGTAAAAAGGACTGACCACCCAGAGGAACGAGTGAGTTAGGAGAGACTATGGTCAGTTTGGATACAACCAAATCCAATGGGAGAGGAGTGGAGTAAGTGGATGTTGAGTGGTAAGTTCTGGGTAATTTTAGTTTCAAGTTCACCAAGCCACAGTGAACATTAGTCTTTTCTTCTAGACTCAAGGTTCATATTTATGATCTCATGGATAACATTAAGAAGATGAAGGGAACACTATGTAGCCAGCTCAATATCACTCAGTAAAAACAGATCATGGACTAGATTCCAAGAAAGATGGATGATGCTATTTTGAAACATGGACCAGTGGAAGAGCTGAACTCCATGTCCAAATTCCAAAAGAGAAGACAAGAATTCCATGTCCATGACACTGTAAAAATCATTATTTGTAAATCACTTCAAGGAAGAAAAACAATGTAAATTGATAACTGTGTGTTTATTAGGCAACCTTGGAAATCCTTACCAAATATTAGGATATATCAGCTCATCATAAATACATATTTATTTTTGAGATGTATTTGTGTTTGTGTGAGCATATTTGCACATGTGTGTCCAGGTATATATGGAAGCCACAGAGGGAGTTGGGTGTCCACTTCTGTCATTCTCCACCCTTTCCTTCGAAGCAGGGTCTGATCCTGAACCCGAGGCCCACATTTTGTCATCTCTGTCAGAAGCCAGCAAATCCTAGCCACCTTCCTGTTTCTACCCACTCAGAGTTCTGGTTACAGATGTTTGTGGGAAAGTCCCCCTTAGGTTAGTTCTAGGATCTAGACTGTAATCCTTGTGATTGTAAAGAAAATGCTCTTCACCAATGAGCCATCTCTCCAGTCCATATATATATATATATATATATATATATATATATATATATATATATATATATATATACATTTTTTAAAAAGCAAAAGAATAGCAAAGAGAGCTGTGAAGAACTATAATAAAGCTAAAATGATTAAAACTGTAATAGTATTCACACAGTGGATGTGCATACAAACAAGTGGGTTGGATTAGAATGTCCAAAAATAGGTCCATATATTGCAGAAATATACTAATTAAATTGGTTAAAAAAACGTGAAGCCCATTGATTAAATTATACTTTATGGTGAGATAATTCCAATTACGGTAAGCATGTAAATAAAAAATTTTAAAAATGAAATTCAAAGAAAAAAAATCATTGATGTCTTCTTATAGAGGAGTGGGAAACGTTTTTCAGAGTACTACAAAAATCCCCAGAAATTATAAAGGTAAAGACTGATCATTTTGCCTACATAAAAATGAAAACTAAGAACAGAAAAACCCACAGAAATCGCAACCAAAAATAAATGACAAAGTGAATAAACACTGGAAGCTTAAACCACAGATGAAACACAAAAAATTTCTTATTACCTGAAGTTTCTAGAAACCAGTAAAATAAGACCAATAACTCAATAGGTAAACAGACAAAAGACATGTGGCAGGTATTTATAAAGTCAGAAGGTGCTGTGCCTGCTCTTGGTCTTTCCGTCAACAACCTTACCAACCCAGAACTGTGTGCTACAGCACTCATGTACCTGACAAGATGTTCCCACGGCTGTAATAACGGCACAAATTTGGGGGAGAGGGTGTAACTAACTGTCACATGAATCTTAGAAGGTCTTATTAATAAAAACAAACCTGGAGCCAGGTATTGGGGTGAATACTAGAAGATCAGAGAAGCAGAACAAGCAACAGCTACCTCACCTTGTCAATTCCTCAGCTGATCCTGTTTCCTCAGACTGGATGCCTCTCAACTGAACTGGGCTGCTCAAAAGCCTAAAAGCTTAACCAGCTCTAGTTCCTGGTCCTCACGCCTTAAATACCTTTCTGCTTTCTGCCATCACTTCCTGGGATTAAAGGCTCTTGTTGCCACACCTGGCTGCTTCCAGTGTGGCTTTGAACTCACAGAGATCCAGACGGATCTCTGCCTCCAGAATGCTAGGATTAAAGGCGTATGCTACCACTGCCTGACTTCTATGTTTAATATTATGGATGTTCTGTTCTCTGACCCCAGATAAGTTTATTAGGGTGCACAATATTTTGGGGAACACAATATCACCACAACTAACTGCTTTCTGGTTAGATTTTGAGGCCCATTCCACAGGAGGGAAGTCATGCCTGCTATTATGAACCTGGTCAAATCCTAGGGCTGGGGAGGTCACAGGCTCTTGGCAGAATCTACTACTTCACCAAGTTGACATGTATCCAAACTGCTTTCTAATGTCTACATAGAATATATCCATAGAACAATGCTGTTCTCTGCCTCAGTCAGAAAGGCTTCTTCTTGTAGTGAGAGTTAATGAAGGGATTCTTAACAGATCAAAGTGTTGAAAATAAGTGGCTGCTGCCTGGTGAACCCTACATCACCTATATCAAGGAGACATCTGTATCACTCCTGCCAAGGGTCAGGGACTATCATTGTCTTGGTTACTTTCACTATTGCTGTGACAGAGCACCACGTCCAAGGAAACGTATGGAAAAAAAGGATTTACAGGAGCCTTGCAGCTTCAGAGGGTGAGTCCATGAGGTTCACAGCAACTGGCTGGCAGGCAGGCATAGCACTGAAGCAGAAACTGAAAGCTTACATCTGATCCAGAAGCATGAGACAGAGGAGAGAGAGAGAGAGAGAGAGAGAGAGAGAGAGAGAGAGAGAGAGAGAGAGAGAGAGAGAGAGAGAGAGAGAGCGAGCCCTGGGCTTTTGAAACCTCAAAGCCTGCCTACCCACCCCCTTCCCCCCAGTGACAGATGTCCTCCAACAAAGCCATACCTCCTAACCTTTCCCAAACAATTCCACCAACTAGGGAACCAAGAATTCAGACATATGAGCCTACGGGGGCCATTCTCAACCAAACCACCACAATGATAGAAAACAGAGGAAAGATTTTAAAGGTAAAGGATGAAGAGAGGTGCTGTGAGAGTCTATGTTCTGGATATGATAGGGCTGTGAGGATCCTGAGCACACACCTGCTGTGATTATGTCCACAAGAACTGCAGAAGGCTGGGCCCTTCCACGTTTTTGTCATGAATGGGCGGGGCTTGTGAAGCTCACCTCTCTCTGAGAAGCTATTGGCAGGAGAGTCGTTTTCTTCAGTGACATGGCCACTGCTCCGGGAAATAGATCAACACTCGTGCTCATATATGCAATGATATGATTAAACTCATCGAGGTGTGAGTGTGCTCACGCGTACACACATACAAAGCAGGGGAGGGACCAGCTGCAAAGGAGGGTGTCTGAAGGAGTGAAAGAGCGCTGACAGAGGGAAATGGAGGATTAATAGATTGCAACATAGTGTATATATGCATGAAATGTCAAAAATAATTTTTAAACAAGATACAACACAGAATGACTTCTAAAGCTAGCATAAAATGTTTAGTGTCATTCATTAGGAAGATAAGTAAACTAAACTAACAGGTTTTCTTTTCTGCCTATTAAGTTTGCAAAGCTAAACCTACACAAAACACTCACAGAGAAACCAGCAATATCAGTATATAATTGTAAGAATATAAATCAATAGTTATTCTTCTACTGAGAATAACTGGACCACATCAGTCAAACTTCTCATGGGCACATATCTTGGGACCACAGAATTCCACTTCTAGAACTGCTTCCTGCTAACATATGTGCATGTGTCCAGAACATTATAAGCACCAAGTATTGTCTCCAGCAATTAGAATAGTCTCAAAAGACTGGAGTCATCTGAAGGTCTTATTAGGGAGCTGATTGCTTTATGGTAGCTATCACTAAGACTATGACATATGGCAAGAGATTCCTGATTGTTTTGTTCACTGATGTATCAAAGGCGAAAGAAGGGCTTCACGCCTGGTACAATTTCAATAAATACTTATTCAGAAAAGGCTGTTCTAAGCAGAAATAAAAAAGAGTGCAGAATCTTTTCAAATATAGACACAAAATGAGATTCAAATATTAATAAGGGGCTTCTTCCCCGGCGCTGCCTGCGAAGAGGCTGCCATCTCTTTAGTGGCATCATGGCATCACCTCTGCCCTCTGGTGAAACCCAAGATTGTCAAAAAGAGGACCAAGTTCAACTGGCACCAGTCAGAATGATAGGTCAAAATTAAGCGAAACTGGTGGAAACCCAGAGGTATTGCCAACAGGGTGCGGAGAAGATTCAAGGGCCAGATTCTAATGTCTAGCATTGGTTACGGGAGCGACAAGAAAACCGAGCACTCCCAGCACTCGGGAGGCAGAGCCAGGAGGATCTCTGTGAGTTCGAGGCCAGCCTGGGCTACAGAGTGAGTTCCAGGAAAGGTGTAAAGCTACACAGAGAAACCCTGTCTTGAAAAAAACCAAAAACAACAAAAAAAAAAAAAAAAGGAAAAGAAAGAAAGAAAAACCAAGCACATGCTGCCTAGCGGCTTCCGGAAGTTTCTGGTCCACAATGTCAAGGAGCCGGAAGTGGGGCTGATGTGCAACAAATCTTACTGTGCTGAGAATGCTCACAACGTTTCCTTCAAGAACCAAAAAGCCATCATGGAAAGAGCAGCACAGCTGGCCGTCAGAGTCACCAAGCCCAACGCCAGGCTTCGCAGTGAAGAAAATGAGTAGAGTGTGTGTGTGTGCGCGCGTGTTTTATTTGTGTTTAAACAAAACCACAACTGCCTTCTTGGTTTAAAAAAAATTGATAAGAAAAAACAGAAACGTGAAAAAACAACATTTATACTATTTTGTGTATATGTATGATGTTTATATGTTTCCTTATTTATATATAAAATACTTGCACTAAAACACAAAAGAAACAAAGAACATCCGTTACGCCCAGAGAAGGAACTAAAGAGTTGGAGCTGGGGTTAGGTGTGTAGTAACACAGAAACATTTCAATACGTAACAATGTGTCTTTGAATCATGGATTGTACAAATATATATATATTAATAAATAAATAAATGCAAGTAAGTCATTTATAAATAAAAATGACTCACTATCTCTATCATAGTGATGGTTTCACTTGTCTATATGTAAGTTAAAACTTAAAAAAAGTAAGTTAAGACTTACCAAATTATACATGTTAACTGTATATCAATATACTATGGAGTATACATATATAGTATATAATAAAATATACTATAAAGATTCTTAAAAATAAGGTGAGCTAGGAAAAGATTAACTATTCAATCAATGGAATATTTTGCTACCATTTTAGAAAAACAAATAAAAAGTTAATTTCTTACATTATAACAAATTCCAGTTGGATTAATATACTGGTTGAAAACAAAAGCCCTATTAAAATGTTGGAAGAAGCTGGACCAGTGTCTAACACTCCACTATGGAAACAGGGGCAGAAGCATTACTTCAAGTGCAAGCCAGTCTGGCGTACAAAGCCACTTCCAGACCAGCAAGGGCTATATAGGAAACAATGTCTCAAAAAAACAAAAATTAAGCCAGGTGTGGTGGCCTAGGCCTTTAATCCCAGCACTCAGGAGGCAGAGACAGGGGGCTCTCTAACTTCCAGGCCAGACTGGTCTATGGAGTGAGTTCCAGGACAGCCAGAATGGTGGTGATATTGTGTCCCCCAATATATTGTGAACACTAATAAACTTATCTGGGGTCAGAGAACAGAACAGCTACTAGATATAGAGGCCAGAAAATGGTGGCACACACACCTTTAATCCTAGCATTCCAGAGGCAGAGATCCATCGGAATCTCTGTGAGTTCAATGTCGCACTGGAAACAGCCAGGCATGGTGACACACACCTTTAATCCCAGGAAGTGATGGCAGGAAACAGAAAGGTATATAAGGCATGAGGACCAGGAACTAGAGCCTGGTTAAGCTTTTAGGCTTTTGAGTAGCACAGTTCAGCTGAGATCCATTCGGATGAGGACTCAGAGGCTTCCAGTCTGAGGAAATAGAATCAGCTGAGAAATTGGCCAGGTGAGGTAGTTGTGGCTTGTAATGCTTCTCTGATCTTCCAGCATTCACCCCAATAACTGGCACCAGGTTTGTTTTTGTTAATAAGACCTTTTAAGATTTGTGTTGCACAGAACTACACAGAAATCCTGTCTTAAAAACAAAGAAACAAACAAATAAATGAACAAAAAATTGAAATAAAATGGAGAGTACAGGGCCGGGCGGTGGTGGCGCACGCCTTTAATCCCAGCACTCGGGAGGCAGAGCCAGGCGGATCTCTGTGAGTTCGAGGCCAGCCTGGGCTACAGAGTGAGATCCAGGAAAGGCGCAAAGCTACACAGAGAAACCCTGTCTCAGAAAAAAAAAAAAAAATGGGGAGTACAGAATACTTTTGTAACTTGTGAATGGAGGAAGCCTTGCCAAGAAATACTCAAAACCCAGAAGCCATAAATAAACAAGGAAGAATAAGAGATTCATCTTATAATACATCAAACTTCTGGCAAGAAAAAAAAACTCATGAATGAAGTTGATGTCCTTGTTAGTACGAATACCACATCAAGGTGAGACACCTTGGATAAGAAGCAAATGCATAAAGGATGTAAGTTCATAGGCAGCAAGGACTTAGCCTGTCTGCCTCATCGCTCCAGCAAGACCAGTGAAGTCCCTTCTCAGACCACAATAAAATGCCTATTAGGACAAAGCCAAATCCAAAAGATCACAGAGGGACCCACAGATGTGTGCTTTGTGTGTGTGTGTGTGTGTGTGTGTGTGTGTGTGTGTGTGTGTGTGTCTGCATGTGGGTACCCCAGGGAGCACATCAGATCCCCTGTAACTGGAATTAGAGGTGTGTGATCCACATGATGTGAATCCTAGGAACTGAGTTTGGGTCTTCTGGAAAAGCAGCGAGTGCTCTTCACCACTGAGCCATCTGTCTGGTGCTTTGTTGTAAGCCAGTAGGAGATAGCACCAAGTCTGTGAAATACTGCGACTCTCTTAAAGCCTTGGAGATTCCTGGAACAATTGGAAAATAATGCGAAGATAGCTGTGGTTTTCAGCTGGTGACAAAGTCCAGAAGGTGATGTGATATGCTGCCTCCATCCATGAAGGAAAAAATATGCTGGGTTTTATTAGAAAGTTCACAAATAAATATGCAATGCTTTTCCTACCCAAGTTCACGGACCCATGGGTTCTAGACATACAGTTTGGAAATTTTCTGTGATACAAGGTTCAGTATTCCAGAGAAAGACCTTGACATAATCTAGAAGGACTAGGAATGGTAAATTACAAAATTCAAACTCCAATCAAGTTGTTATCACTCAAGTTGCTTAAAGTTAGCAAAGAAACAAAACCCCTAGGCATTCACTTATGTGATCATCCAGCCCTTCTCCCTCAAATACAGGATGAAGAAACTCTAAAGAGTGCTTGAGCGTGGCAGTCCCTCAGAGTCCAACTTCCTACCACATGACCAAAGACCCTAAACAATGGGCAACACTGTAAGTGAACACATGATCTCCAAGAGTCTGCTTTGGGAAAGCCACTCAAAGATGGCTTGGATGGTGTAATTACATTCTCATCAGGTGTGTGTCTAAAATACTAGAGAGATTTCAGCTTAAATGCAGACATGACAGAAATCAAACCGACTACATTCTATGGATGGTGTGAGCTTAGGAAGCATGTGAGAGTCTTTGGCATTTTAAGTTCTTTTATAGTTAAGATAATTGGCATTTTAGACACCACTTCAGCTCTTTCCTTCATGACTTCGCTGCCCTCTTCCACTGCCCTCAAATCTCCTTTGTACACCCAAGTGAGGACATGACCCCTGATGATCTCTTCGGCTCTGTTCACATCCCATTCAAGCACTATGGATGTACTAATAAAACCAAATCTAATCTCTAGCCCTGCCTCTCCCCTGAATTCTTTCTTCTACAGCCTTCCCAACTTCCCTGTTTGATTGACTTGTTGGAGCTTCCTGACCGCGCCCTACACAACCTATTCCCCGTCTTCCCCCAGTCAGCACATTACAACTACATTCCTCTAGGTGCTCAGGCCAAAAATCCTGGATGTCGTCCTTTGAGAGCCGGTGAATGCTTAAGATCATTTGTCCACAATACGAAGCAGACTAGCCGAGCTTGACAAGGTATTCCACCAGGTTTTGTAGTTTCCTGGTGAGCTCGAAAGCACATTGTTAAAATAAGTCCATTTCACTTCCCATTTTTTCCAACCCATGTATTTACAAATTGTCTCAAATGCCAGACATTCTCATGCTTTCTTGGCACATCTACCCAGAGCTTCAAATTCCATGTGAGTGACAAGTCCCAAATGCGGAGTGCCAAGCCTCCTCTCTCTAGAATGTCGTGCCACCTGGGCATCTCCATCTGGAGATTTGAAAGGACCCAAAACAAGACTCTTCACAGCCTGAGCCTTCTGATTCTGTTCGCTTCAGTTAAACCCCGGCTTAAAACCCCAGCTTCGCCCTTCAAGATTCCCCTTTATACCCACCGTCCACCACAGAGGCAACGAATTCTGTGCCAGCATCCAGGCACTTAAGGATTTGTGGTGGATTTCGTTTTGTTTTCTATTTCTAGTGGCTAAATGAAATGTTTATGGCAGCCCCAGAACTGCAGGATTGACTGTAAAGTCCTACTTTTGTAATTGTTTGTTTGGGGTTTTGTTTATTTGTAGTTTTTGTTGTTGGCCTCGCTTTTTGCAGACCTGGTTGGCCTGAGACAGGCCAGGCTATCCTCGAACTTGTGGCAATCCTCTAGTCTCTGCCTCTCAAGTGTGGCACCACCATGTCCCTCAGTGAATGGCCTCTTGATGGACGGGCTAGGCTCTGCCTGGAAAAAGACAAACAACAGGAAGTTACCCTCTGCGGGCCTCTAGTTCATACACCATCCCATGCAAGTTAGCAAGAGCACGCCCCAGGCTAGGATCCCACTGATAACAGCCTTCAAGTATTACACTTCTCTAAAGATGCAGGAGAAAGCCCTGGAGGAATCTGAAACCAGATAGAAGGGAAAGCTCTAACTCCAGATTTTTGGAAAGATAAATGTCCCTGCAGTCATCTCTCTAAAGGGCAGATGGTACTCACTGTATCCAGGCTGTGAGGGGTAAGTTCAGTTTAAATCAAGCATCACGTCTAAAACGGGTTGCAGACAACAAAATCACTGCTCTAGGTAGCAAAAGGCTCTCTCTGTAGTCTTTTCTGCCTGAGTCTGAAATGTTAGTGATGGTTATTCCTTGGTAAATCTATCATTCTCACGACAGGGCTTCTTCTAATGAATCAGAAGAAAAACCAGGGCTCTCTGCCCAAAGCCTGGGTAGAAAAGGGTGGGAGAAGGGGATAGAGTCTGGTGGGTGGGGCTGAGCAATCCCCACTTGCTGTCTGTCACTGTTCATTGTGCCTCGTGGAAGTGGGACAGCTCTTAGACCATTGCTGTGTGTTATGGCAAATGCTGGGGAAATTACAGCTTTCTACAGCGTGCATCGATACAAACCTACCCTGGATCTTCTAAATGCTGTGATCGTCCACTGGAGATGTGAGGTGTATTTGATATATTTGTTTCCTTTTTGTTGCTTTCCAGCTTGTATTATCATAAATAGTATGGTGTCCTTCTCCGCCCCCATATCTCACACACACACACACACACACACACACACACACACACACACACACACACACCTTTTCTCTCTTTTTGTGGTATGCAAACAGAGCACATCCTAGGCCTTCTGCTGGGTGCCCCTCAACTCTGTTTTTGCTCCTGACATTTTTTCCCCCAATCAGGAATGCCTTTCTTTGATGTTCCTCACTATGAGAGGGGGAGACGAAAAAAAAAAAAAAAACCATCCTCTTTTGAGTTCCATCCTAAATTCTGCCTTTTCTATGAAACCTGTCTCCTAGGGAATTTTAATTTAATCAATCAATATTTACTTTGTTGACTCATTTATGAAAATACAAGTGTGCGTGTTAATTGGGTGCCATGTAATGTCTCTATACAGTGTATAATGTTTACATCGGGTTAGATATATTTATTCCTCAAACATAGGTTGTTTCTTGATGGTGAAAACTTTCAAAATCCTTTCTTCTGGGCTTGTGAAATGTGCAGCCTTGTCGTTACCTGGGACCACCCTCCTGTGCAACGCACCCCAGGGGATTTATCACCTAATCTCCCCCATCAGGACGTCCTTGGTCTTTATCTCATCGTGCCTGTTTTCCCTGCTCCGCTGTAAGATCCTTAAGGCCTGCAGATATTTTGACCGTCTTCCCTGCACTGCTTTCCAGAGTCCTGAGAATTTTCGGAACCCCGAGGGTGGTATTTTCACTGAGAATTTTATCTCAATGAAGTACAATTGCAGGGCACCAACGCGCCTGAGCTTTGAGAGGCTCGGGGTGGGTCCCAGCTGCACCATCCCTCAACCAGGTTCTGGCCTCGGGCAGTTGCTGATTCTAGGAATCCCGGTTCCTTCACTGGTAAAGTGGGGATAATAGAACTTCCGCTAACAATAAGATTGTTGTGGCAAGCAAGTGAGGCAAATATAAAGGATTTGACACAGTGCCCGGCATAGAAGAGACTTAATGAGTAGTCGATATTTTTATGGTTATTACAGTATTCTTAACATTGAATCTCTGTACAGAAACCAAAACATTCTTACCACGTGTTAATCTATTTAAGTAAATTGGTCTGGAGAGGAAATTTCACTGGTCCTGCCAATTCCATCTTCTAACACTGCTCTGTAAGGAGCAATCATTTTGTAGGCGAGCTACTGAATAGAAATAGAATGTGAGTCTCGTGTGTGGCTTAAAATTTCCACTAGTTATTTTAACAGGAGCAAAGGAAACAGGCGAGATTAATTTCAACATGCATTTATTTATTTATTTATTTCACCTGTTTTCAATGAGAGTCATGTTCAAGATCATTCCATCCCTGCATAGTCTCAGTGATCTCTTCCTTTCCTATTTGGCAAGATTGGCTCTCTATTGCTTTTTCCTACCTTTGTCCAGTTTTACCTGGCGATAGGCACCTTGCCAGGGTGAATGCCCACGTGGACAGTTGCACCATTAGCCTTTTCCTGTTGTTCTTGTTAAATGGAAAGGACAGTTTTCTTCCTAGAAACCCGGCGTTGCTATCCTGCTGACCTATCCTGTCCTCACATACCCAGAATTTCATTTTTTTTTTAAAGATTTATTTATCTATTTATTATGTGTACAGCATATGTGACTGCAGGCCAGAAGAGGGCACCAGATCTCATTACAGGTGGTTGTGAGCCACCATGTGGTTGCTGGGAATTGAACTCAGGACCTCTGGAAGAGCAGCCAGTGCTCTTAACCTCTGAGCCATCTCTCCAGCCCCCCAGAATTTCATTCTTTTGGATGGGTGTAGATCGGACATTTCGTCACAAGTCTTTGTTAAGAGAGTAAGACACAACCTTCCTGCGGCTGTGGATGGTGTGCTGAAATGCCTTTCAGGACTCTCACTTTAGCCAAGAGTTACCAGGAGATTGACATCTCCCTGATGCAGCCAGCCCAGGACATCTTTTCTTCACTTTGGCAACTGCTGCTCCAACAATGGCTGTAAAAGGAAAGGGTGACACGTTCTGGTTAGTCCAGCACAATAAAATAGTATCATTATACTACGAAATTAATATAAATGGTTCTTAATGAGACATTATGCATTTGGGAGAGGGTTGTATTTCAAAACCCAATGTGTGCTTTACACCTAAATGGAGTATCCCAGTTACCAGCTGAATTCAGTTTCCAAGTGACCGGCAGCTATCAGATTGAGCACCATGACTTCATAGCATTACACACAAAACTCCTGCCTCATACAGAAATCCTGTGGTACCAGACATCTGCACAATGTAACTGGTATCATAGAATGATATGTTTTTCTGAAAATGATTAGCACTGGGCCACCAAACTTAGATTCTGTTCTTGGTGCTGCCATTCACTTAGTTGACTTTGGGCAAACTCATTTTTTTTGTTACATTTCTCACCTTCATCCTGGGATTTAATGAGATCACAGGGCCATAAAACATATGATCAACCTCTCAAACTGCTCCATTTTAATACAACCCATTTTTCCTACTGTTTGAGTGACTGGTCACCTGTATTAATTTTACTTCAGCAACTTATGATCTTTCTTTGATTGGAAGGCAGCTGGATGGGGCTTTCCTTTGCATCTTCAATAACCCGGAAGTGAATTGTCTCATGAAGGTAACATTTCCCTTATGCAGCCAACCTAGAGTATCCTTTCTTCCCTAATCTTTCAGTTTAGCATCCATCTAGACTTGGAAGAAGGTGGAACTTTTGCTAAGGAGCACAACATAAATCTTAAATGTATGTTTTAACACATAAACTAACTGTATTCCAACCTTCCCGCCAGATTGCTATAATAACATCAAATGATCAAAAATGATTTTAGCCACTGAGATTGATTTGTGATCAAGGCCCAGACAGTTTCTACCATCTCCCTGCTTTCTCAGCTCAAAGCTGCATTTTCTGTTGCTTAAAAATTTGCATATTTTCTCAGTGCCTGTTTCTGATTCACAATAAACAATGCTCAGACCTCCTGCCAAAAAAATGTCCAAATGCGAAATAGTTGCTATAATAGTCGTTTTTGTGATGGCAACTTTGAGCTGTGTGCTTTTAAATTATAATTACTTTTTTTTCCTTACAAAAGATGTGTATCTGTCTTGATTGCTGTAATTATGATTCTCTACCCGCAAACAGTTATAAAAGACTCATGTCATCGCTCTGCCTCATGAAACCCTTGCCTTTCAACAAGCTTTCTCTGGTGGCTGTATTATGTTTGTGTTTAATTTGCAGCCGAGGAACCTAATGAGAAGCTATTAATCACTGAGCATATATAAAAATGTGTGTCCTTAACAAAACAGACCAAAGAGGAGACAGCAAGGCCATTATTAGCATGATGCAATTTAGAATGGTAAAAGCGACTTGAGACAAAAAAATCTGGTAGAATCTAACTTTATGGATGACTCAAAATTGGAAGAGAGAGCATGCAGTTTTGTGATTGAAAACATCGTGGGACCAGGAGTCAAGGGACCCGAATTCTAAACCTCAACTTGACACGTCAAGAACTATGGCAAATGTTGACTTGACTTCCTTGTCATCTGTTTCCAAACTGTGAAGCACAGTATCAACCCACAGACTCGGGAGGTACTCCAGAGAAAGTGAAGGAGCTAACAGGAGGGAGACTTGAAGCGAACACGTGACCCATTCAGTGAGAGCAGCCCACCTGTGTGTATTTTATATGGCGATGATTAAGAAGAGGGGAACACTTGGCCTTTTTCCTTTTGAAGTTTGGTGTTTACTGTTACGCTTTCCACAGGTATTAGCATCATGGATGGACTGAGAGGGAGTTCTAAAGCGCTGAGTGGTAATGACTTCAGAAATGTACTCCCAAGGGTCTAGAGAGCACAAAGAGGGACAGCAGCTCTGCTGGATTTGGGGACATGGTGGGGGTGGGAGGGGCTTAGAGTTGACTTTCCAGAAGAAAACACAGATAAAGGACCTTCATTTTAGTTTTTTTTTTTTTGGTTTTTTGGTTAACTTTCTTTCCTATCTGTCTTTAATAAAAGCTACTGAAAACATCTTTTAAAAGGAGATTAGAAAAGATAAGAAATTGAAGTTCCAAGAATTATTTAAGCAGAACCCCTCTTTTACTATAATCCTGGGGAAATTGCTTAATCTCTACAAATCTCCATTTCAACATCTGGGCCCACGGGACTAGGATTAACAGAAATTGTCTCAAAAGTGTAATCATGAAGGTCAAATTAGATGGTGTCTTAGGGTTTTATTGCTGTGAAGAGACACCATGACCAACACATCTCTTATAAAGGAAACGATTTAATTGGACTGGCTTACAGTTCAGAGGTTTAGTCCATTATTTTCGTGGTGGGAAGTATGGTGGTGCCCAGGCAGACACAGTGCTGGAGAAGGAGCTGACAGTTCTATATCTCAATCAGCAGGCAACGGGGAAAGAGAGAGAAACTAGGCCTGACTTAAGCATCTGAAACCTCAAAGCCCCCCCCCCACCCCCCCACCCCCGTGACACACACACTTCCTCCAACAAGGCCACACTTCCTAATAGTGCCACTCTCTATGAGCCTATAGGGGCCATTTTCTTTCTTTCTTTCTTTCTTTCTTTCTTTCTTTCTTTCTTTCTTTCTTCTTCTTCCTTCCTTCCTTCCTTCCTTCCTTTCTTTCTTTCTTTCTTTCTTTTTTTTTTTTGGTTTTTTTGAGACAGGGTTTCTCTGTGTAGCTTTGTGCCTTTCCTGGAACTCACTCTGTAGACCAGGCTGGCCTCGAACTCACAGAGATCCGCCTGCCTCTGCCTCCCGAGTGCTGGGATTAAAAGCGTGTGCCACCACCGCCCGAGGGGCCATTTTCATACACACACACAGATAGTGTGTATAAAAATACTAATAAGGGCTGGATAGATGGCTCAGTGGTTAAGAGCACCGACTGTTCTTCCAGAGGTCCTGAGTTCAATTCCCAGCGACCATATGGTGGCTCACAACCACTTGTAATGAGATCTGGTGCCCTCTTCTTGCCTGCAGGGACACATGCAGGCAGAATACTGTATACATAATAAATTAATAAATCTTTAAAAAAAACTAATAAAAGGGCAGGAGGGATGGCTCAGTGGCTAAGAGCGCTTGCTATACCTTCAGAGGACCAGAGTTGGGTTCCTAGTACCCATATTAAGTGATGCACAACTGCCTGTAACTCCAACTCCAGGGAGCTGATGCTGCCTGGCCACATACACATAAAACAAAAATAAAATAAACCAGTTTTCTTTTTAAACTACTAACAAAGCTAGAAAACCCTGTGGTTATCATTGGCTGCTTTTTGCTCTTTCCCAGTAAATCAAGACTTTAGAACTATAGAAGTTTAGCTTGTATTAAGCAACTGGGGAAAATGTACTTTACAATATAAGTAATATTAATAGCAGTAATGTAATCTGTACTACAAAGTAGCTTTCATATAAAGGAAATCTATTAAAGTCATGATTATGTCCAACTATGAACTAATTTTTAATAAAAATGATTGGCCTAACTTCTAGCGATTTGGGTATCTGTTTGAGGGGCTCATCATTTTCATTTTCTCCTTTATACAGGAGTTCTCTGGGCCCCTCCCTTTGCTCTGACCTTATCTTAAACCCCATAAAAGGTCAAACCATTCAACTATGTTAGAGACTCATGTTGGTAATAGAAAAGAGTGAAGTGGGCTGGCCAACCGGCCTGGAGAGAAAGTATCCCTAAGAAGTGCCCTTGACTCCTCACTGTTGAGGCCTTCAAAGCCTTTGATGTCGTGAGATTTCTCCCATTCCTCAGTAGAATACAAGTTTTCGTGTGTATGTAAACCCTCTTTTCTTTTCTCTTCTTGGCTTCCTAACTCAGGGGGTGCCCATTAAAGGCTTTACATCCTATCTAAAATTAAAATTAGCCATGTGCTTATATTTTACTGTTTCCACTACTTGAAAGTATAGTTCAAGGTCTTCTGAGAGAGTGGGGTTGAGACTAGGTCTTTTTTTTCTTTTTCTTTTTGGTTTTTTGAGACAAGGTTTCTCTGTGTAGCTTTGCGCCTTTCCTGGAACTTGCTTTGGAGACGAGGCTGGCCTCGAACTCACAGAGATCCGCCTAGCTCTGCCTCCCAAGTGCTGGGATTAAAGGCATGCGCCACCACCGCCCAGCGAGACTAGGTCTTATGCTAAGGCCTAGGACAGCCTAAACTCTGGGCTATTGCCCTGCCTCAGTCTCCCTAGTGTCAGGACTACAGGCCTGAGACATGGCATATGGTTCAGTGTAAGGTCTTCAATGTGATGCTTTGAGCCGTCCTTACCTCTTCTCCAGCAGGAATCCCCACCCTACCCACAATGCTACACTTTCTCGGCCAGTGCCAGCCCCATGACTGAATATCCTGCAGGAGTCCACATAGCTCTCACACTCATCTTGTTCTCAATCTTATTATCAAACTAACTGGCTAATAGGGCTCCCCTGAGATTTCTATAACATTCTCTGGTCTGCTGCATAGTGTTTATGAATGTGTGGTTAGGAAAGAAACCAACCTTTGAAGCCCAGTGATTGTTTCATGTTGACTGAATGAAGTCATGAATGAATAAGATTGATAAACTAATTAACCTCTACAGTGCGAAGAGTTGCGTTTTTCCGTCCTCATGTGAGTTTTAAAATGAAATCCAGTCAGTTAAAAACAACAGCCTGGGGTTCACCACAGATATTTCTAGGGTGTGTGTGTGTGTGTGTGTGTGTGTGTGTGTGTGTGTGTGAGACAAATATATATGACAAAACGAAAAACTGCCTCCAGCCATGCATCTACTCCTGCTCTCTCTAGCTCATCTACACTTGCACACTAAGGGCCTGTCAGGTTCTTCTCATTATCCTAACAGTCCTGATTTCCAAACTGTAAGAAGAATAGATACTTCTTAGGAGATCCTGAAGTGTTAGTTGTCTGAAGAAGGAATAACACAAATTCCTCCTGAGCTGGGTGGTGGTGGTGCTGCACACCTTTAATCCCAGCACTCCGGAGGCAGAGGCAGGTGGATCTCTGTGAGTTCAAAGCCAGCCTGGTCTACAGAGTGAGTTCCAGGACAGCCAGAGCAAGAGCTATACACAGAGAAACCCTGTCTTGAAAAAGAAAACAAAACCAAAAATTCCTCCTAAAACTAAGCGATCAAAGTAGGAGATAGTCAACAAAGCTTAAATTTTCTTAATTAACTTCCTTCTGGGGATTGGGGCACAAACTTACCACTTCCCTAGAGTTAGATTACAGGCTCTGACAGTCCTGTAGGTGGCAAGGTCAGTCCTTATGGTCGTCATCACTCATACTGCAAGCCAGGGGACAGGGTGCTTCATTTGCAAATGCATTGCTCTGTTGTTACATTAGCCTATTTTTCCCAGGTTGTCCTTGCAAGCCCGAAAGAAAAACTTGGTCAATTTTTCTCAAAACGATCCGCATTTGCTCCCTGGGTGTGTTTGTTAGAGGGTTTTATTTGCTTTCATCTGGGACTCTAACGCTAATGCTTCCTGGGTTCTGTGTCCAGTGTCCAAGTAGCTTTAAACGTAATACACCAGGCAGAGATTTGTTCGTGATGTCTTGATCTTTTGTTTATTTGATGCTTCTGTGAAGCAGGGGAATCATTTTAAAATTCAACAATGGTCCTGCTTATAAAGTGGAGGGAGCAGTGGGAGAAATACTCAGAGCAAACCCAGGCTGCCCCTGGGACATTATTGTTACAGTTCTCCAAAAAAGTAGTGCCCAGAAGAAGTAATTCCCAATATCTGGCCCAAACCCAAACCTTGCGGTTCATATGAACTCTGAACTGAGGCTCTTTGCATCTCATTTTCTCATTAGCTTTTATTACAACCAACAAAACCTTCAAGGGTGAATTACTTCCTTTCTCTATGAACACCAGACCCCTTTGCTGTTTGCACAAATTGAAATAATAAAACTGTTTTAGCTGAGCTTTAGGGATTTGGAAAGGGTGGAAAAAAAAGAGGAAAGGGAGGCGAACCAGGCTTTCCTCTATGCTATCCAGCGTGGTTTTCCGGGCCCTCTGCTTGCTGGCCTTGAGAGGTGGGCAGTGTGAGCAGAAATGCTTTTGATTTGAAACTCCACTTAAAAGTGTCCTATTTCTCTTTCAAGTTCCCTTAAAATACAAATCATGTACAGCAAAACAAAGAAACAACAACAACAACAAAAAAGTGAGCATAGTTCCAAATGCATGACTCAGGAGAAGATGACTGTCTATGTTCTACGTTATGCGCCCAAGCTCCCAACAGAAAAACAAGCAGAAAGTGGTAGAGCAGTGCTATAACCTCTCAGATTATATCAGCCATTCATAAGAATTGCTTAATGCTCCCTGTGCATCAGGCTCTTGCCTTCAGTTGAGAAGCCCAGACTCAACATGATCTTAAAACGAAGGTCGCAGGGCAAAGCAAGGTGTAATTTAAGTGTTAAGCAACAGGGTGTGGATATTATGAGATCTGAGGGATCAGAGAAAAGGAAAGATCACCACGGGCTGAGACTGACAGGAGACTGTATTTTCATTAAATTATTAAAGGGGTGTCAAATTAAAAAGTTGTTATAATTGCTGCTAATTTGTCATCTGGGGCACGCCTAGAGTTCACCATTGCTGTCCAACTGGTAGCCGGTCCAAAGCACATACATGACCGATTAAGGCTGGCAGGGAACATTTTTTTTTTTTTCTAGCTCCCTGGATTTGCTAATGAGGAACAAAAATACATACTTTGGTGTTGGATGACAGACACAAAAGCTGAGCAGCCTTTGCTTGGGGAATTTAGCAAACACGCAAACAGAACACTGGCTGTGATCTTTAGGTTTCTAAGGAGCTGTTTCCTTTCACCTAAAAAAGGTTTTAAGGGGGGGGGGCAAGTCACTCTCAACAATTCATTTTTAATGTATAGGTTGTTTATTTGTGCAGTCCATTTTCCTTTGAAGAAAAACGGCCCAGCCAGGTGTAGTGGCGCACGCCTTTAATTCCAGCACCTGGGAGGCAGAAGCAGGCAGAGCTCTGAGTTCAAGGCCAGCCTGGTCTACTGAGCAAGAAACCTTGTCTCAAAAGCCCCAAAAACAAACAGAAAAGAAGAGAGAGAGAGAGAGAGGGGGGGGGGAGTACCAGTTATAATACCAAAACCAGAACTTTCTAACTTGTAAAAATGGGGACGGGGACATCCAGCATCCTTTGAGACGGAGGGAGCAACTGAACAGCAATTTGCCTTTGGAAATCGTGACTCTTGGTCTTAGGATGCCGTTTACTTTATAGTTTGCGGCTCTCCTGGTACTGTTGTGATTCTTACCTTTCTGTCTGCAGAGCAGGCAGCCAGAGCTCAATTAGATTTGTAGTATTGGAGTTTTAAACTGCTCAAACAAGGGCATGTCTCACCTTGTGTTTTGAGTAATTTTATACAAGTTGAGAAGGCAGCGGCAGTAAGCCTTCTTCTCCTCACTATACTTAATTGTATTCAGGATCCTCCCAAGAAATGTCAATTATGTCCCCAATGCTGCGGGTGGGGTTGGGGGGGGGGGAGATACACAATAGTTGTATGAGCAGGCAAAAGAACACCCTCTGACGTCTCCTGAAGGGGAGGAAACCTGAAATAAAGTGAGGTAATTAAATATGGCCTTGGAGAGGTCTTCCAAACGTTCTAATCGGGACTCCGAGCGTCTAAGTGTGTGTGCGCTTTAGTTTTCGATTTTTCTCCAGGTTCTGATTTTGCATTTCTAATAAAAGTGAACTGACAAAGCGTGAAAGAGGTCTAAGGAGCAAAACAAAGCGAGCGAGCATGCTTCTGGTGTGCCAAGATTAATCAATATTCCGGAGAGCTCCGGCTTCCCCTCCTCCCCCTGCTGCTTCCATTTCCCCACTCCCCCTTTCCCCAGCCCAGGCTCCGCCTCTTTTCTTAAGTTGCCTGATAGTAAGTGGCGGTTTCAGAGCACATGCATGTTGTCAGGGCCAGCCTGCCCCGCCGCTCGCTCGCTCGCTCAGCTGTTACTCCGAGCTACCTGCGGGGGAACTCACCTTGACATTGCCTGGGGTGTCTTCCACCCGCCACAGACTCAGAAAAGGTAAGCGCAGCCTCCGGTACCCCGCGGGGCTCAGCTTCGTGTCCCACTTTTCTGTCCGCCGCCGAGCGGCGGAGCAAAGCTAGCCATGGTGGTAGGTAAGATCCTGTTAGGACTGAGTGCCGCCAGCGTGTGCTAACTAGCCAAGCCCAGTCCGCTCTTGATTTGAAATCCAGTGGTTCAAGGTGGACTGGGGGGCGCGGGGGGGGGGGGGGGTAAATGGAGGTCCGAGCTCTAGAAGTGAAATCAAGATTGAGCTGGTGTATTTTAAGGGGAACTGACGGTTTAAGGACATCAGAACTGTTAGTTTAAAAAAATCCGGGCTCTCCTCTCTCCCTTTCTTCCACATTCTCTAAGCTTTTAATCTAGTGTAAAGTCTTAAACACATTGCAGGTCTTACTATCAATGACCTCAACCTGCAATTTTATTTAAAAGTCAAACTGTTAAATCTTTTTTTGCACCCTTGGATTTGCCGAAAGCCAGCGAGTGTCTGGATTGCAGCTGCCTCCCCCACAGACGCACACGCTGGCTCTGGCTTTGCCAGATACACACGTCCACAGGCAAAACTGATCACCGCCAAAGACTAGGGATTAAGAATCTTGCACAGCAGCAGGAGGAAGCCCATGATTTCCAGCAAGGAAAGTGGTTTAGACGTTTGTATTTGAATAACCTAAGAGCACTTTAAAGAAACCAGAAACCACACGCTGTAATGTTTGGAATGAAAATTGGATTCTCTCCTCATCTGTTCGAGAAATCCTGAATTTCAAAATACGGAGACGGCAGTGATGGTCTCCCCAGAAGACTCGCGTGACTTGCGGGTTTGCCATAAACACAAATGTTGCTTTATGCTCTTGCTTCTACTAATATGGAAATGGATTATGATTTCTGATAATTTGTAGATGTGCCTAGGGCACTGTGCTTATTTCATGGAAAAAGTTACCCTGTAAAAGCCTCAAATGCAGTTCTGCTGTCCCCTGGGCACGTATGTTCTTTTTATGACCATATTTACAAGTTAATCTGTTCCTATTTCTTTCTTAGTGAAATTAATAAATAAAACCAATGATTCACTACATCTATCAATAGCCACATGTCAATATCTCAATTATCTCAATTATTTTTATTGATATAGTTATATTTTCAACCACATACAAGACAGGTGCTTGTCAAGTGGAATTTTCTGTGTGTTCAGCTCAGTTGGGCACTTATTGAGTACGTGGGTTGTGCAAAGCACTCGGCTAGGCGCTGAGGAACAGAGTGGAAACGTGGGTGCTCGGTCATGTTCAACTCTGAAGAACCCCTCACTCATTGAGGGGAAAGAGCAAATTGGAAATCGGAACACAATTTTTTGCCCATCTATTCTAATTGTATGTCCATTTTTGTGCACATAGTCCAATAAAATAAATACAATCTAGCCTGATACTGTAGCTCTCCAATCTTCGATTTCTAGTTCAGTTTAACCCAGTGCCCACCTTGGCATGAGCCAACATTGATTTCTCAGCCCAGGAAGCTGTAACTTTTATCTCTTTCTCTCCCGTTCTAGTGGTATTCTCTAACACCAAAGAGGAGATTTCACTTTCTGGGGACAATTTCAAGACCCTGAAGTAAAGGATACGGTATTCCTAGAAAGATAAAACATGACAAAAAGCAACGGAGAAGAGCCCAGGATGGGGGGCAGGATGGAGAGATTCCAGCAAGGAGTCCGCAAGCGCACACTTTTGGCCAAGAAGAAAGTCCAGAACATCACCAAGGAGGATGTTAAAAGTTACCTGTTTCGGAATGCTTTTGTGCTGCTCACTGTCACCGCGGTCATTGTGGGTGAGTCATCTGACCAAAACCCAAATTACAAAAGCCTGTATCCTGTTTCTGTGGGACACCTGAATGCTGGGGAGTGTTATCAGATAGACTAATTGTAGGTATTCAAATTGATAGTTCAGGATCTCCTCTGCATTTGAAGAAGTTCCCTGCCCTCCTCCCACACAAGAAAAAACAGTTTGCTGGGAGTCATATATATGCTAATCAGAAAGAATTGTCGGTAAGCATTGTGCGCATCCATTGATTGTGTGGATAAGATAAGAGAAATAAATGCTTTCCCAAGTCATGTGAGGATAAAGGAGTGATAACTGAATCATTCAGCATGAGTAGTTAAATACTAACAAAAACAAATAAGCAGGCTAGACCTGGCCAAAATAGAATCCTTATACAATGCCACTTTTACTTAGAACTGATTTATACAATTAGTGAACCCAAGATGAATCGTGAACCTCTAGTAGTAATTATACCCTAGCTAGTGCAGACTTGAAGCTGAGTGTCCCGTGCTTAAAAATGGAAGTCAAGTCGGCCTGTGTTTGCACGCTCTCATTCAGTGTCTTGGGAAGGTAAATTGGGAAAACGTTAACACAGGTCTCTTTCATTCATGACCTCATAGCGCCTGCCATAGCTAGCAACATCACTTTTTAAATATTTCAGTCCCTTACTAATTTAGAATGGTTGACAGCAATCTGTATTAATAAAACTTCGGTTTGTTTGGTTTATGGCTATTTGAAGTTTTAGTTTATTACTTATAGACAACACAGATCGTACCTTAAAATACAGATTAAAAAAAAAAAAAAAAACAAAAAACTAGGTTTCTGGAATTTTTGTCCAAACCAGTGTAGACATCCTTAGGCTGGAAACATATAAACCAGCATACTAAGTCCTATAGTAAGTTTCTACCAATTTGCCACCAAAAGGCATTCATGACAAATTTTAATTGCTGCTTTGTAACTAGCCAAGAAATCCATAAATTTTAAAGAATGACTGACTTCATAAAAATTGAGAAACTTGTATAACATATAGACATAACTTTGTCAAGGAAGTTGACTTTATAATGGCAGACAAAGAGAAATACAGCCAGAGAGAAAAGTTTGTCATAAACTTTAGATTTATCCCATTTTAGCACCTCTGGCCCTTTTCAGTGATGGCTGATTAGTGAGTTTCTGATTCGTTATAGAAATACTGCAGGTGACATGTCCTGATGGAGCCAGAGAAGTAATGACTTTTCCTAGTAGGCTCCCAGCTATGAGTCCATTCCAGGAAGAAGAGTCAACACTGTGTCCTGGTCCCAGGAGTCAATGCAAACTGCAATACTCTTGCCTTATTTTATGCTCTGAATCTCAGCTGTTGTCAAGCCAAGAGACAGCATAATAGAGTCTTTACATGAGACTAGTCTCGCCAGGGAGGGTTTCGTGTGCTCTCACTTATGATGACGGGTATAATACTACAGACATCCTCATATTACAGATGAAACTGGTCACAAAGAGATCAAGCAGCTGGCCCAAAGTCACTATGCTAGAGAAGAGAAGCAAAGTCAATCTAGCGCCAGACACTGTCCTCATAAGGGAAGAGCCATCTTGCCCTTGCTCTGCTGGCTACTAACTTGTATGAGAAATGCTAAGAAGGAAAATGTCATATGGTATGGGGGCCAGTGAGGCCACATGCTAGATGCAACCATTGAGCATTAGCACTCTACCATTTGACTGATTCAGTTAAACTCAAGGAAAAGAATGACCATGCTTCTACAATTAAGTCTCATCCCTCACACCCAATTATTAAATAACCACTTGCTTGGCAAGACTATAATATGTATGGAGCTCAGTATGGTTGGAAGAGAGACAGAAGGAGCTATTCAAAATGGTGTTCTGAACAACAAGACTTCAATCCGTATGAAAAAAGATTTCCATTAAAGAATAAAGGAATGGAAAGGAGTAGAACATGAGCATGGAAGGCAGAATAATAGAGAAGGAAGTTGTTAAATACAGAGAAATAGCATCACTCCTAACAAGAAGAAAATGCCAGGAATTAAGGGTCTGTTTTCTCCAGCGCGCTCACTTCCTAGCCCAGTGGGGCCTTTCCTCAGATTTGTGAGAACTGCAGTCTGACTTGGCGGGGCTGGGGTAGATAAGTTGGCTGGATGCCCTCATGGTTGGCTTTGCTAGTGGAAACTGAGGAGTTAGAAGCCGCAAGAAGGCACTGACAAAGAAACACAAAAAGCTCATTGACAGTCAGAGGGACCACCAAGCTTCCACCAAAGGTCCTGAATAGCAAACACACAGCTTATAAGCAAACAGATCTAGGAGAAAAGGAAGAAGCCTTTTGGTTATCTTTTGGTGTGTCTTCCTCGGAGGACCCAGCCGAAACAAGGGCTCCCCTTGTCATTGGAGTCCAAGTCTATATAAGCCCTAAACAAAATAATGGGGAAGGAATATGTCTGGACATCAGTTCTTACGGGGAAAGGAGTCAAGACAGTTGCTAGCAAGTGAAAAAGAAGTCATTTCCCCAAAACCTGACTGAGAACCATAGGTTTTAGTTTCCAAATTCTTAGGCATTGTCAGTTCTCAGGAAAAGGTGCTCAAAAGTTTATCCAATTCATTTTGTTTTGCCTTTTTTTTAATAAGTTGAATATGCATTTGATGTGAAAATGAAAACTAGACAAAAATATCATGGACTAGGGATAGAGACGTGGGAATCCATGACTCCAGAATAAAGCAGAGAAGTGTAGTTAATTCATCATCCTATCTGCAAGTATGAACACGTGCAGTTGGGTGTCATCTCTAAGCAGCAGCAAGATGTGAGTGCGCTGTGCTGTGACAAAACCTCATATAACCTGGGGGAATTGGCAGGGTGGTAGAAGATGGCACCAAGCTCCGAGTCCCTTCGGAAGAGTTTGTGTGGAAAGCCTTTGACGGTGTGTATTTTCCTGGGCTACTGCACACATTTGTTTGAGAGAAAGAACACACTAAAAAGAGGGGTCGCTGTTTCCCTTCCTCTAGAAAGCACTTTGTCATTCCCAACTGTGGTTGATTATGTTAGAGTGACCTTGCATCTTGCTAAAAGAAAGGGAAAGTTCTTTGTCTTATGAAAGGCACAGAATGTGACCGTGTCAAGGGAATGTGTTTTCACAACAAAATAACCAGGAGTGAAGGGTCATAAGTGTGGTGATATATCATGTACCCTAATAAACTTGCCTGATCCTCAACACATGATTCGAGCAACACATGAGATTAAGGGATGGGAACCTGAATATAGTGATGCCTAGATCAACACAGCTCTTTTGCCTGAAGGAGCTTGTACAAGTAGCATCTTCACTTAATGCTGATCTTGCTGCAGATACGCGCGTGTGCGCACACACACACACACACACACACACACACACACACACACACACACACAGAGTAAGTTGACATCAGCCTAGCCTTCACCTGAGTTTGAAAGAAATTGACTTCTCAGAAAAGAAAATATGTTGACTACATTTTTATAAATCATTTCCTCCCATTCTCTAACTTCTTTTGACAATAAACTTAAGTAAACAAAAATTCAGTGTAATTCAATAACATCTCCAGAAAGTGGCCATTGTGGATGTCTCTTGGAATGGAAGATGGGTATCTGCGACTTAGGTGGAAGGGATATTACTTTCCCCTGATTAAGTTTTGGTATAGTTTGAATTTTGTATCTCATTTATACATATACTATGAACTGTTACCTTCTCTCCACTAAAGTAATAAGTTAAATTACTTATTTAAGAATTCAATGCTATTCACCAATTTAATCATTGCTGAAGGTTGTGTATTGGTCCTGTGCTTTGCAGTGGGTTTCCAGATCTTGGGTAGTTTACTGGGAAGGATGGATAAAAGTCAGATGAATGGGGAATATAGCAGAGCCAAAGGTTATAATAGAGAAGTTTGTAATCTGAACCTCTAAAACAAGATAGCATGCACAGTTTGTTATAGTAGATGCCCTCTTTGCCTGCTGGTACCCCAGAGGTTCCATTTTCTCATAACACCTCCTTTGGGAACCCTTCAATGTACCAAATTAATAATAACTGAGTTTGAGCTTTTGATAAAAAAAAATGTACCTGGATTCCTACAGTAGTTGTATTATTCTACATCTATGTAATCCTAAACAAAGTACTTAATTATCTCTCCGAGGCTTGGTGTCCTCAGCTTTCATCACAGTCAGATTCAGCTAACAATGTCAGCCACCTCTCATGGTGGTTGCCACACCCTCCTCTGGATTAACTTTACTTCAATGTCACACTAACCCAGGGAGGGAAGCACCATTCTTACTCTTGTTCTGTAGACGAGGAAACGAAAGCACAGACACTCAGTGTCCATGCCTATTGAGGATTCTAGGCAGACATAGTGACACACACCTGTGGTCACAGCATTCAGGATGCTGGAGCCAAAGGATCACTTCGGTTCAAGAATCAGAGAGCCCATCACACACATGTGTGAGCTCACTCGCACGCGCTCATGCGCGTGTGCACACACACACACACACACACTCGCTCCAGCTTCATATTGGCATTCACACCATTCTGTGTCCTGATTCTGGTCCCTGCTCTCAGGGATTGCTCATCCTTGTTTTGCTGTCGATTAGCTAAAGACCTGCGTTGAGTTCTCCATGTGAGAAATGAGGAGAAACAGGTCATTAGAAAGGTCATTCATGAGACTTGATGACTAGATGAAAAAGGATGGTGGCCTTATTCTTAGATGACCAAGTGGTTGAATACAAGGGTTAGAAAACAGGAGAAAGATCCAGGAATCAGAGTGTGTTCCACTAATAAGCTGTTTGGGCTCCCATTGAGTCTGAGTCAGAATGCACCTCCTGGATCCTACAGTGGACGGGATTCACTTTTGGAGGGTATTCCTATCATCTTGTGGAGGATGGGGATGGCGTTGGATTATGAGTAATTAGTGCATCAGGCCATCATCCTGTGTAAGCTTGGTCCTTCATTCGGGCCCGAAAGTGGTCATCTTTCAGAAATGCTGCCATGGATTCTGAGCCTCAGACACTGGCCCTGCTCAAGTTGGCTGGTTAGCCAAACAGAGTAAGCCATATGGATATAACATTGTTTACCATCAGCTAGAGGCCCGAGGAGACTGCTAGTGAGACCACACTTGTCACCTGCTTGAGTCAGGGAGTGGGCACAGATTGATACCCATACTGATGTCACTCTGTTTCCTGAAGGCCCTGGCAATCGGCATCTCCAGCCAGGCTGCACAACAAGGAATCCAAAGAAGAGTAGACAGGTTTTAGGTTCCCTGATCTCTTCAACACTTCTGGAAGGTGCGAACAGAACTTCAGAAAGCTGGGAGGGATGATAACCCTGGCCAGCCCTCCCCTGGCATTGCCGGAGGCACCCATGCTGCCATTTATCGGAGGCTCTTGGAGCTGAGGACTAGGAAGGAAAGGAAGCCATGATTTACAGTCCTTGCTCTAGTGAAGTAACACAGGGATTAGGAGGAAGGACTGAGTCCACCCGCATGCGCGCGCGCGCGCACACACACACGCACGCACAAACGCACTCAGAAGCCAAACTGCAGAAAGATGATCAGGGTTGACAGTTGCAAATGTCTGCACTCAGAACCTGTCTCTGTGTCCCGCAGTCCCACAGAGTGTTCCAGGAAAACACCAGCTTTGCACTGATGGTCCCGTGAGAGGAATAATGGAGATCAGAGCTCTGGCTTCTGGACTCAGACAACCTAGCTCTATAGCCCAGTTTCTGGATCTAAGCCTCCGTTTCTTTACATATAAAAGCTCTCTTCCTGGTTCTGTATCTTGCAAGTTCAGCCTCATGCAAGTCATGAAACCTTAAATGGTTCTGCTATGTGCTTGACCAAAGTGTATCCATGGGAAATGCAAAGCTGTGTTCTGCTTGCTTGTTACCATGGCAGAGATCCATATTATGCACTGATTTGGTAGGTCTCATGGGCTAGAAAAGCCAGACCCCGGGCTTTAGGAAAACGAAGCGTGGGGATGAGAGAAGACACTTAACCTGGTTTAGGCTTAAGAGATGTGGTTCGGATTTCCTTGGCTGGAGAAGAGAGCCAAGAGAGTAGAAAGAGAATTGATAGTTGTGAAGGGCTTTGAGAGGCAGAAATGAAAGCCAGAGAGTGACCCAGTCACAATCTGACCCTTTCTACCATGGCCTCTTGAGCAGAACCAGAGAGAATTCCCAGGCAGCCATTATCAGAGCACAGCCTACCCAGTGGAGGGAGCTCCTGGCAGGAGGTGACTGGCTCAGGAAAGCTGGTCACTACTGGGAATGGTGCTTTTAGTAAATGTGCCGTAGTCAAGCGTTTGGGTTTGGCTCACACCGCTTGAGGCCTGCAGGAGAGCTAGCTCCCTCTCGCACATCCCACGCTTTCTTTTCTCTAGTATTTTTGTGTCTACCGCTCATCAGAGTTGGGGCTGGCGAGAGAAATGTTACTGCTTCCCCAGAGAGTTGGGTCAGGTTATTTTGAAGTGGAGGCTGAAGACTTGATGTCCTTAGATTATCTCGGGGGTTTTACTTTGCTCTGTTTTCCTTGTTGTTAATTCAGATATAGAGGAAACTGAGCATGTAGTTTCGAATTTTCCTTTTGACTGGGTGATCAGATTGTTCAGAACAATTACCTGCAATAACAATGCCTTCCACTTTCAGCAGGTTACAGTTTACGAAGTGCGTATTTATGCTCTGTAGTAGGTAAGCCACAGCCAGCCCACCCACAGTCTGCTTCCTTTTGGCAGATCTCTAGCATGCAGCTGAGAAACACTGAGAACCTTAAGGTCCTGGTTACAGCCCCTGCTCTCCACACACTTACTTGATAATTGAATACCAATCTCTTGGCCTCATTTCTCCTCAACACTTAAACGTGAACTAATGTCCACTTCCAACACTTACGTTGCAATATTTGAAGCATGCTTTAGCTTTCTCTAAATTATTAGGACGTATGGAACAGTGTTTATTTCTGTACCAACACTGACCACAGCAGAACCCTTTTCCTGGGCCGGATGATTTCCTACTCCATGGAGCCAGTTTCTCCATTGAAACAAGCCTTATCTCCTTGTGACTTCTAGAAGGTCATCATGTATCTGGCCATGTGTCTGATGATAGATGTTTCCTATCCAGGGTTTAAGGACATGGGGGGAAGCATACTGCAAAAGCCACCTGTACGCATCCATCAAGGTTCAGCAATGGAACACAGGGAGTCTTTGTTTTTGGACTCATATAAATAAGATTGTAAAGAGTCCACGTTGTGTAGGGGAGGCAACCAGAGTTTAAGCACCATCTTTTCCAAGTTGTACATTCCAGGTGTGAGAGTACACTGTATTTACAGAGCACTGGGATGTTATCACTCATCAGGTATTCGGTCTGGCAGCTGCGATGCGGTATTATTGCCAGGAGATGAGGAAACACAGCAAGCATTCAGAGCAGCAAGTTAGCCTCATTAAGTGTAAGAAATATGAGTTTTATGTCAAGGTTTAGGGCTATCAAAATTGCCTGGAACTTGTTTTCTAGGCCAAGAGTAGTCACATGGCTATGACCAATCAAAAGGTATGCTCTTCATGCTTAATTGCTCAGCTCAAGGAAGACCACAGAGTCACTCAGTAGATTTATACAGCAAAAATGCCTTCCGTTCATATATGTAAACTAAAAAATGTAATTTTTAGTTCTTGCAGTTCTAAAAATGTTAAATATCCTAAAGAACTATTCACATACTAAAGAATGAAAGGGAGATACTCAAAAAGTTTTGAAATAAAAAAAGAGAAGGATAAAAGTGCCAAGTAGGAAGGTTTAGATGAGAAAGATACACCCAGAGATAGGTTGAGGCAGGGAGGGGAAGGCGCTCCCTCTTTTCTTGGTGTACCATATCAAGGATCCAAGAGGAAATTAGAAGCAGCAGATTGAGAAGCACAATCGAGTTTTGAGTTTCAAATTTCAAGGCTGAGTTCTTGTCTCCAGAGAAGCCACGCTCCATTCTTCCTCTCCCCAAGAGACTTCTTAGGTTCCCCTTCTTAGGCCTCCAGGCCGCCAACTAAGGACAGGGCTTTGTTAGCGAGAGAACCTTGTAAGAAGAGGCGCAATTATCCCTAATGAGGGTAGAGATGGGCAGTTCTCACTCCGAAAGGGTGGCCCATGTTGTTCACGTCGCATCCCTTAAGCCCATCGTTACTGCAAGAAGGACAGACTCCAGGGATCCTGTGTTTGACAAGCTGGCTGAGGTTTCCAGCTTATTGATGAATGCGAAAGGAAAAGCATCAAGATTTCGGAGTCTCTTCAGAGATGGCCTGTGACCCGCATCGCCTTTGTTCTTGTAGTGGGTAGTAATTTCACCAATAGTTCTTGTTGGTGAATTCGAAAGTGAAGGTGTCAAGACGGAACTTTTCAGAGGCCTGTGATCACAGTTGCCCTTTCTGCTGCTGCTGATTCATCTTTGCTTTCTTAGACTTTCATTTTTAAGTTTAGAGAAAATGAGCAATACTGCCAGCACACTACTACTTCTTTATTCAGTAAAGCTCCTATTATGCTGTCAGTTCCACCACTACGGTGCTTTTCACAAGTCGACGGGTGGTGGCGGAGCATCCCGCCCTTGCTGGGTGAGGTACTGTAATTTAAGTTGGCACGTGTGATACCTCTAGTTGAAGGGCTCAGTGATGAAGCAACCCATGAGCCAGCAACCGCAGCTGAGTCCAGGGTTGTTCTAGATTCCGTTCCTGACCTCTAGAAAAAGAGAGATGTTGGTCCAAGTGATCATCCACTTACCAAGCTCCAGCTAGAGCCTTTCTCTCTACTGTTCAAACTAAGGAAAGTCCTCATTGAACCCATTTAAAGCAGAACTCAGGAGAAACCAACTCAGAATGAAAAAGCAGCTTCTTAGAAATAAAGAGGTAATGTAGGAACAAATTCAGTAAGTGTTTTCAAAGTTGAGAGTCTTCATGGTTTAGACCTTTCTCGTATGTCTTTAGAGAAATTTAGGGAACACAAAAATAAGAATATATTTATTCTTTTTTATAATTCTGGAGTTTTTTTTCCTCTTATACACAAATAATAGCATGGTATAAAAATTTTGCTTTCTGTCTTTCTATTTTCTCCTATATCTTGGATGTTATTCCTTACTGACACGTAGAAGTTCCTCATTCTCTCTGAGCTGTGGAGTATGTGGGTACCATAATTTTTTAAGGATCCCTAGTTGATGGACATTTGGATTGTTTTAACCTTTATATATCATTGTAAAAACAATGTGGTGGATAATATTGTATTGGGTAAATATTGTGTTATTATTTCATGCTGGTAAATTAGATGTGTAGATTATGTCCTTAGACTTACTGAGTCTGAAGAAGTTCTGATAAGTCTGTATAATTTCTGTCCCATAAAGGTTATATCAATTTGCTTCTCTGAACTGTATGTTTTTGTTTTGTTTTTAAGTTCCTTCCTGATATTACTGCAAGATTTAAGAGGGGGTAAGCTTTAGGTGTGGGCCTGTTGGGCAAAAAAAAAAAAAAAAAAAAAAAAAAAAGAAAGAAAGAAACCCATATAAAGAAAACATAATTTGGGGGCTAGAATTAAGCAGACTCAGGTATTCTGTCTCCTTTCACAATTTGGATTTATTTCAGATGAAATACCCAAAGCTTTTATTTGTATGAGCCATTCAACTTTCAAAGCATGTTCTTATCCCATACCATCTACAACCCTCACATCAAACCCAAAGGGATGGAGCAAGGTTTCGGTGTTTAATCTTTCTGGCCTCAAACCTCTCCTTCAGTTTAACAGAAGTTCAGATGGTGGCGTGTTAAGCAGCAGAGGCTTTGGTAGAGGCAGCTGGGATTCGGACTCTTAAAAAAAAAAAAAATGAGAGCCACTGCCTCCCAGGCCAGCCCTGGCTCTTAGATGGGGCATCCGGCCCATAAACAAACTCTCAGGATCCTTGTGCCAGGAGCCTGAGAATCTCGTATTGGAAGGTCTCACTGAATGTCAGAGAAGAAGGAGTAAGCTGTAATATGTGTAGCACCAGAGACACATGTACTTGAATGAGTGGAGACTCTGAAGGAGCAGAAGTGGGTAGAAATGACTCACTGACTGTGCAAGCTTAGGACATGGGAGCAGAAGGCACAATGAGGAACCGGCAACTTTTGCCTGAATCTCGTTTTGAGTTTCTTCTCACTCATAACAATACCTTTTTCAAGGAAGTCAACAGACTCTGATGATGTTGGCTGTGCTTTTTAGAGTAAATTTTAGTTTTTGGGTTTTTTTAAACAGCAATGTGTTGAATATGTAAAAGGCCCTTCTGATTATTTGAAAATTAAATTTTCATTTCATACTGAGTTGGTTTTTTGGGGTGGCTTGGGGGGAGGGCATGATGTTGGGACTTGAACCCAGAGTAAGCATGTGCTTCCATTCACAGAGAGCTACACCCCTAACCTCAAGTAGGATTGTTGGTATGCTTTTAGGAAGAGAGCTCTCCCCGGCTTTTCTCAGAACTGAAAGGTTTTGCGACTGCTCTCAGTCCCCCATCCAGACCTGGGTCTGCACCCTGGTCATCCCTCAGTCATCCTGAGCTGTTTCCTCTGAGCACTAACGGTGGAGCACCTCAGCAACAGGAAATACCAAAGGACAAAGAGTGACCCAGGCCAGGTCCCAAACCTCTGAAGGATGTGGGGGGCGGGGGGAGCTGAGAGGTTGCCTCCAACACAGAGAAGCCTCTTAGCAGGAAATGCCTGAAAGTTTGAATTGAAACGAAGATCAGGAACAAGGGCCCAGCAGAACTCTTGGCCAGGTAAATTCACCATGATGCCCTTGACCCGTTTGTAAAAACAAGCTAATGGGACCTTATGTCCACCAAATTCACCAGATTGGCCTGAACTTGGCCTATGACTTCTCCAAATTGAGAGACAAACCCTGAAATAGAAACATTTATTTGACCATTCAAATAATTATTTATTGCATTCTTACCATAAAAACTATAATAGGGAACTAGACAGATGGCTTAGTGGTTAAGAGCACTAACTGCTCTTCAAGAGGACCTGGGTTCGGTTCTCAGCACCCACAAGGCAGTTCATAGCTATATGTATCCCCAGTTTCGGGAGATCTGATGCTCTCTTCTGCCCTCCATGAGTACCAGACATTCAAGTGGTACATAGACATACATGCAGGCAAAATACCTGTACATGTAAAATTAAAAATTAAAATTAAATGTAGTAGTGAAATTGATGAAACTTTTTTTTGCATGAATGTACTATGAAAGATATTAGAATTCATTAGAAGAAATAAGCTGAGTTCAAATGAAATATCTAAGATTTACATTTGGACTTGCATGGTTCTTTTAAACTCTGGAACACTTAGCTGAGAATCTTAAAGCTCAAAAGAATCTTAGATACCACCTGTTCCAATCTACCTACCCCTGTCCCATTTTGCAGGTAAAAAAAAAAAAAAAAAAAAAAACTCTGGTGAGATTGTATGATTTGAAGACTTCCAGGGAAACAGTTTGGAAGCTCATTTTGCAACATTGCTTACTACAATACAAATAGTTCATTCTTCCACACCCAGTCTCCTCATCAGAGCGAAGTGATAAACCCTGTAGGTTTCATGGCGAGATTATCCTTAATGGAAATACAGCCCTTAACTACCTGGGAACAGTGTATTAGGAGATGGAGGATCCCAGTGAGTGTCCACAGCAGGAGGATGGAGGTGCATTTCCACACTGTCACCAGTAGGAGACTGTGGAGTTCACCTAATTTCAACTCAGGTTAAACCCAAGATTCAGGGCTTCATTGATCCTTTTGTACTCCATGTGTTTTTGCCAAGGCATCTTCTGATTGGTTTAATAAAAGAGCTGACTGGTCAATAGCTGGACAGGATAAGTAAGGTTAGGTGGGAAAACCAGGCTAAGGACACTGGGACGAAGAATGGCAGAGTCAGGGGAGTCGCCAGTGAGGCACAGAGAAGAAACAGGAGATGCAAGATGAAAGAGAGGTAATGCCATGTGGCAGAATGTAGATTAATATAAATGGGTTAGCTAGTAACATGCCTGAGCTATCGGCCGAGCATTTATAATTAATATTGAGTCTCCGTGTCGGTTATTTGAGAATGGTGGGTGGGAAAGAAAAGTCTACCTGCAAGTCAGCCTGAAGCAGAGCTAGAGTTCATTTAAAATAGAAAGAAAGTTGCCAAGGAAAGAACACAGCACACTGTGGCATGGGGCAAGCTTCTCAAAGAAGAATTGCCACTTATTAAAGATGTTTTAACATAGATTTGTAAGCACAAAGTGTGAATATGAACTTCTTAAGGAGAGTCCCCATTACACGTGTTAATCCCAAAGATGGGAGGAGAAAGACCACACCGACCCAAATCATCATGGCCAGATTAATTAAAACAAACAATTAATTGAAACAAGCTTTTTTATTCATGTACACAGACTGCTTCCCTGTAAGGTGGGGTTTGAGAGGTCAGCATTGGATGTGAGGAAGACAAGGCTTTTATAGCTCAGGGGTAGGAGGTTTCCAAATGGGGGATTTGGTGGGCAAAATAGGTGGGGTTACAGGAGCAGAACATAGGTATAACAAGTTAGTCCCTCCTGAAACAAAGACGTGGTTGTAATGTGGACAACACAAGGCAGTCATAGGTTCTCATACAACCTTTTGAAGCAAAGGTAGGGATGCAAGATGGCTATAAACAACATTTTGAAGTAAAAACAGGATTGCCATTCCTGGAACAGGCAGTACAGAACCATTTGTAGTTAAGATTACAGGTGGGCCATAGCCCAGTGCTTGAAAAACAGAGGTTTAGTGATAAAGAGGAATGAACCTAGCTTGTCTTTACTAGAAGATGGCTTTTAAGCCTGAGATGGTGGCAGGCTGCTTTGTTGCATTTTTTTTTTAAAGATTTATTTATTTATTATGTATACGGAAGAGGGCACCAGATCTCATTACAGATGGTTGTGAGCCACCATGTGGGTGCTGGGAATTGAACTCAGGACCACTGGAAGAGCAGTCAGTGCTCTTAACCTCTGAGCCATCTCTCCAGCCCCTTGTTGCATGTTTTAGCATTAGCCATATATTCTGTTTTGGTGACTTTCAAGTCATATCTCAAAGGGTTGCTAAGAACCTCTCCTTTTTTGCTCTTTGATGAGTGAGATCACAGGGTGGTTCCAGGGCTGTCTTGGATGGGATTGTAATTTGGTAGAGTAAAGCCAGGAACCACTAGATTTGCACAAGGGGTTCAGGAGACGGCTTTGTAAATGGAATCTCTAGTGAGATGTCTAGAAGATTGTAGGTTTATAACCTAGGAAAGGGAGGGGGGCCTTAAGTAAATGCTAATTGTGCTGGAATTCTTGATTCTTAGCTTGATTCTTGGAGGCTTCAGCCAAACTCCAGGGTAAGGGAATCTTCTCCCTTCCCACATCCCCATAAATTTCCCAGTTTCTAAACTTCTTCACAAAGAGCATATGATGGGATTAATCCAACGTGAGCGATGGAGGGGCAAAGGCGGAAACAGAATCAAGGGAGGGTGGGGTAGGAGGAAGTTTCCTGATTCTGCAGAGCCATCAATCAAAAGGGTCTGATGCCACCAGAGGGAGGTATCAGTGACATCCTACTTTAGATATTAAAGGGGTCCCTTTGGACATCAAGTTACTAGGGAGGCTAAGTAGAAGCAGGAAAACCAGCTGGAAGGTTACTTACTATAGCAATCCAGGCAAAGAGGAGTGTTGATAGCTGAAGCCTTCACTTAGATAGATAGATAGATAGATAGATAGATAGATAGATAGATAGATAGATAGATAGATAGATAGATAGATGGATATAGACATGTATGTATGTATGTATGTGTACACACACACACACACACACACACACACACACACACACATTGTAATCAAAGCGTAGGAGGTTAAGGGCATGCCCAGGGTCATGGAGGAAGGTAAAAAGTGATGCATGGCTGGGCCTAGCATCCCAGCATCAATCACTAACCATCAGTAAAGCATCACTACCTATAAAGCATTCTCAGTGAGTGCTCCCATACTAGAAGCATAGCAGCAAGGAGGCCCATAGATTTCTCAGCTTTGAGAGACGCTGACATGTAGCTGCCCGGGGCTTGAGACTTGTTTCTAAGCAACAGAACACAGCAAAGCAGAGTTCCTTTGTGCCTTCGCACTCCACCTGTCCTCTCCAGCTCCTGCTTCGAAGCATATTGCATTGTGGGGAATAATGCTAGAAGGCTTCAGTCTGCCAATCCACTCAGTCCAAGAGTTTGTGGGTAAAAAAGATCTTTAGGAAAATGTTGCTATTCCAAACACCGACATTCACCAAAAGCTAACTGGAGTGATTTGATCCACATCTAACTTCAACTGTGTCTCACGTTCTCATTCTTCTTTTTTGTCATTTTCAAGTTTTCCGTGATTTTGACAGTTGACATGTTAGCAAGTTCTTAATGCTCTTAATTTGTTGTGCATATTGAGCCTTAAAAAACAAGCCCACTTTGTCTTGGTTTAGAAAGTGAGATGATATCAGTCTTCTGAAGAAATGCTTGTGTGCCCTCTGCAGGGAAACACCAAATGCCTGTTGGAGTCCCTGCTGGAGAGTTATATAAGTCTTTAGGCAAAAACACACCAGTGTCCTTAGGATCCAGCCACACAGAATTTTCACCACCTT
Source organism: Peromyscus californicus insignis (assembly GCF_007827085.1). Taxonomy (NCBI): domain Eukaryota; kingdom Metazoa; phylum Chordata; class Mammalia; order Rodentia; family Cricetidae; genus Peromyscus; species Peromyscus californicus. The sequence continues at coordinate 29,263,952 of NW_026294480.1, forward strand.
AAACATCTCAGTTAGGACCCTTATTAGACTCTAGGCTTCTTTTTAAAATACTTAACAATCCTGGAAGATCACAGACTGAACGCGAGCAGCATGACATCCATGTTTATATGTCACCGAGCTACAAATTTGGCTAAGTATGTTTTGGCTCTTACAGAATTATTCTGATTTTTACAGACTAATCAACAATGAAGATCTGTCTTTTCACACTGACATTCTGGTGACCATCAAAAGGCTTTGTGTTGGCTCTGGGACCATCAGGCAGGGTTTAAAGTGTCCACTGATGGGGATCAGCTTCTCAGGGACTCAGCTGCTGGACTAAAGGGAAGCCAGCTTATCAGAGCTCATCCAAAGACCTCACCTTGCTGCCCCTCACTGGTAGGAAGGGCAGAGCGATAAGGGTTCTCAGACGTCTGGGGCACACTGGATTTCAGAGGTTTTTATTGTTGTTGTTTGGCTTGTTGGTTTTTGTTTTGTTTGTTTGTTTTCATTGCTGGGGTAAAAGCAATCAGAAAACAGAAAACCTTAACTGCTCACAAAAGGGCAGGGGGTGGGGGGGCAGTTTTCCCATTGAGAGTATTTCCTCTTGATTTGGTGCTGATAGCTTGGAGCAGAACCACTGGCTTGGAACAGAAACTGAAGAAAAATGTCTTTTGTTTACTCACTCAGCATATGAGGGTGAAAGCTTCCTTGGGTAAAACTGACAGCCCTTTTCTCCCACTTAAGTGCCAGAATTAGTTGACCCAAACAGTCTGTTTCACATGTAAAGTGTTCTGCTCTAAAAGAGAACAAAAAGCTGGTCAGATGTGATGTGATAACTTTGGCTCCTTAAGTCAGCAGTGTGACTTCGAGAGGCCAAGGACAGTGAGAGGATGAAGCTGTGTAGTGGACAGCCTGGGTGCCGGGGCCCTTCTGCTGGTCACTGTGTGCCTTAGGCAGACAGCTTGACTGACTCTAACCCCACCGAAGCTGCACTGTTTACCAGCTGTGTGGTGTTGGGGCTTGACCTGCCTTCTCATGGCCCTTGTTCTTTGAGATGTGTATAATAATAGTTCTGGCCTCAACAGTATTTGTGATGCAAGATGCTTGCGAGGCCTTGTCACCCACCGTTCGCCCAGAGATGATTTGCTTTTGTTAAGACTGAGCTCTGAAAGATGTAAGAGCCAGAGGGCGTGGAGGACATCAGGAGAATGCTCAGCCCTCTGAAACAACTGAGCTAGGCTCGTATGACCTCACAGAGACTGAAGCAGCATGCTCAGAGCCTACAAGAGTCTGCAGCAGGTCCTCTGTGTATTTATTACAGCTTTCAGCTCAGTATTTTTATGGGACTCCTGGGTGTGTGAATGAGTGCGTCTCTGGTTCCTGTGCCTGCTCTTTGGCTCTTTTCTTTCTTTTGGGTTGCCTTGTCCAACCTCAATGTGATGGTTTTTGTTTTATCTTATATTTTATTGTTATAATTGGTTGTTATCTCTTAGAAGCCCCTTCCTCCCTCCCTCCCTCCCTCCCTCCCTCCCTCCCTCCCTCCCTCCCTTCCTTCCTTCCTTCCTTCCTTCCTTCCTTCCTTCCTTCCTTCCTTCCTTCCTTTTTGGTTTTTTGAGACAAGGTTTCTCTGTGTAGCCCTGGGTGTCCTGGAACTCACAGAGGTCGTGCCTCTGCCTCCCAAGTGCTGGGATTAAAAGCATGCCGCCACCTCTGCCACCGCCGCCGCCACCACCACCACCACCACCACCGCCGCCGCCTGCCCTACTCCCGCAGCCTGTTCTTTTCTAATGAGAGACTGGAGGGGAGGGAGATGGGGAGGAGTAGAGAGAGGAGAAACTGTAACCAGCATGTATTGTATGAGAAAAGAATCTATTTTCAACACAAGAGCAAAAATTGAAAGAAAAAAGGAAGAGAGAGAGGCGAGAGAGAGGCGGGGGAGAGGGAGAGAGAGAGAGAGAGAGAGAGAGAGAGAGAGAGAGAGAGGGAGAGGGAGAGGGAGAGGGAGAGGGAGAGGGAGAGAGGGAGAAGGACTATGAACTCTGAAACATTGTATTCATTTAATGTGAATGAATTTGATGCCCCCACCTTTGATGCTTCCCAGTGATTAGAAAGAGCACACTGGAGAGGGAAAAAAAAAGACAGGCTGTTTTATTTAATAAAATCATTTAGCTAATTAAGCTATTCCTTAAGAGGAGGATTTGTTAAGATGGACATGGTGGCACATGCCTGTGATCTTAGCACTTGGGAGGTTGAGACAGGAGGATGACAACTTCGGGGCCAGCCTGGGCTACATAATTCCAGACCAGCCAGAGCTACATAGCAACATTGGTCTAGAGAGAAAAAGAGGAGAGAGAGAGATAGAAAGAGAGAGAGAGAGAGAGAGAGAGAGAGAGAGAGAGAGAGAGAGAGAGAGAGAAGGAAGGAAGGAAGGAAAGAAGGAAGGAAGGAAGGAAGGAAGGAAAGAAAGAAGAAAGAAGAAAGAAAGAAAGAAAGAAAGAAAGAAAGAAAGAAAGAAAGAAAGAAAGAAAGAAAGAAAGAAAGAAAGAAAGAAAGAAAGAAAGAAAGAAAGAAAGAAAAGCAAGCAAAGCAGTTGAGAAGATCTGTAGACGTTCCACAATGTGCCAGGTGCCCCTGTGGCAGCTCTGGGCAATCCAACATTACCGAAGGCTGTGAGCAACATGACACATGCTGAGAACCCAGGGACTAAATTTGCCGGAAAACTACCCTCAGGCCCAGGCTACAGAGACGCATTTGTATTTAAGACACTTAACCGACGTGGTAGAAAAAGTACTGGCTTGTGTTTAGACCCTTCCAGGTCAGCCACTTACCAGCTTTTTAAGCTCGAGCAAGTTATCTGACTTAGCGTCGGTTTATTAATTTTTAAAGTAGATGTGATAATATCTGTCCAGTAAAGTTATGATGAGGGCCAAACCCTGCCATTAACACATAATAAGGTCCCAATAAATATCCCCTTCCCCAGCATAAGCCTCTCTTTCCCAAGAGTACAAATGACTCACTTGGCAAAAAAGGGATAGTAAACATACCAAAATACAATCCAGGACCAAACTGATTCACTGTGCATCTACAATCTGCTTCCATCCTACACGCCTTCACTCTTCCAAGCATTGGTCCTAAAACGATACCTTACAAATAAATGCTTCTTCGTCTCTGCTGTTCCCACCACAAAGAAGAGCTTTTAGATGCAGCTTGTAGGGCTACGGCTGTAGTTCACAGTGCATACCTAGCAAGCATGAGGCCCCACTTCAATCCCCAGCACTAGAGGAGGAGGAGAAGGAGGAGGAGGAGGAAGAGGAGGAGGAGGAGGAGGATTTTTAAAATGAGATATTTTAAAGGGCCTCCTATCATAGAGATCCATACATCCATATTTATTGCTCTCTCTCTCTCTCTCTCTGTGTGTGTGTGTGTGTGTGTGTGTGTGTGTGTGTGTGTGTGTTTACAGTGTGGCTCTATAAGTCACGAAACTAGAAAAGGAGAGGGGAGGAAGAGCTCGATCTTCAGGGAGGGGAAGGAAGAGGAGAGGAAAATGGAATATACATATAAGAAAACAGAAGGTGGTGACATCTCGGGAAACAGGAAACTGGCCAGAGCAGGGATGGGAGCGCAGAGCAGGTAGAGAGGGAAATGATAATGTGCGTGAAAGTGCCAAACTGCACCCATTGCCTTGTATGCTAACCCACAGAGAAACTGAGGCACGTTCTAGAGGAGCAGTGTGGGCTGTACTGTCCAGCAGGACCAGTTTGTTGACTGTAAGGAGACACACAGAATGTCACCACCTCCTGAGACGTTGCCTCCCTGACTGTTCTTCGTGTGCACTGTTGAATATCCATTTGACAGTCAGAACGAAGGGACTTTGTTGGCTACACGCTGCCCATATATGAAATTATGTTCCAGAGCATTCCAGAAATAAACTCACTATGAACCACCAACAGTGTTTGCCAGGAGAGACAGGAAGTGTCAGAGGTGGTGGGAAAACATGAGGTCTGAGTAGAAATGGCTTGGTCCTAAATCCCAGCTCTGCCACCAGAGTATATTTGACTTTGGACAAATTTTACATTCACCATGATCAGGTTTCTCCACCTATAAGTTGCTGAAACAGCATCTGCATGCTGGGGTTGTTGCTAACAGGGTGAAAGTCCTGACTACGATGTCTGGCATGTAGTAAGAGCTTGGGGGGTGTCAATGATTTCCTTTTTATTTAAGTTGTAGTGAGAACTCAGGGAGAGTCAATGAGTTCCTTTTTATTTAAGCTGTAGTAAGAGCTCAGGGGCCATCAATGATTTCCTTTTTATTAAACATGGAGCGAACACTTTCACTCCCAGCTCTCTGCATTTCCAGAATCTGTTTTTCTGTCTTGCCTATTACTCTTGCATTTCAGCAAACTGTTAAGTATTTTCCTGAAGACCCGAGACCTGGGTCCGCTGGATTTTCTAGTCACATACATCGAGGTGCTTTTTATTACAAGGTCACAGTTGGAGAATGAGTAGTCGTGGTTTACTGAGACCCAAGAACTGGCATTGGAGCTGCAGTGGTGACTGACGTGAACTTCGTGTTCCGTTTCATAAGGCAGAAAAGCCACTTCATAAGAAACTGGGAAAGTTCAGTTTCAGTAAGAACTTCTTGCATTCCTAGGAAAACCTTGGGTTCACCCCTCCCCATTCCTACCCTTGACCTCTGGCTTCTGGTTACCTCAATATTAGGTATTTTATTTTCCCGATAATTTATTTGGTCTTTTTTAAATGTGAAATTGCAATGCAAGGCAAATATTTGAAAGTGTTTACAATATTGGAATGACTAAATTTTCCTGGGCAAAGAAAATAAGTTGGAGAAAGAGGAGAGGGAGTAAATGTATTTGATAGCTGTATTAATTTCTCAAAGTCAGCAGGTCTCATGCTTATGTCGAAATGTATTATTCTAAAAGAATATTTTAAAATTTCAAGACAGAAGGAAAGCTAAGGAGGGAGCTACTGTCTTTTCTTTGTACCCATCATTCACTGAGTTTTCAACAGGAAATCTTTGGGAAAGTTTTTTTGCTCATTTTGAAGTCATCTCTTGCCAGCAAATAGCAAGTCTGTACGATAGGGTTGCCAAGGCAATGTCAAGACCATGTAGCGAGTGAGAGGGAAAATGTGGTGTGTACAGACAGGGAGGTGGTGGGACAGATTAACAATGGGGGCGCCAGGGCTTTTTGCAATTGGAAAGTTGCGTTGTTTTTTATGAGTGCTTATACTCGAAGCTGTACCATCTGTTCCTCTGCAGCTTTCTCTGGAGGCCTTCCCTTTCCATATCACCTTGCTGGGGACTATGTGATTGGTCTCCTGATTATACTCTAGTCTTCATTCCGACACCGAGGCTTGTCCAAACGGGGTCTGTGTCAAAACGGGTTCCACTGCCTTTGGGTTAGACAAAAGGCATTTTTCATTTGCTCAGCTCAGAATCGCTTTTTCTGTGAATGCCACTTAAAGGACTTCCACGTAATGACTGCTAAGACAGATCCATCCCTCGCTCCCAATACTGTATAAATATTTGCTACTTAAAATAAATGACTCATGTCAGATTTGAGTAACCACCAGCCAGATAGTTGCTCATTTTTAGAGATTGTTGCCTTAGTTTGAAAACTCAATTTTCCTTTCTCTGTCTTTTTTCCCCCCTTCAGGTACAATCCTTGGCTTTGCCCTCCGACCATATAAAATGAGCTACAGGGAAGTCAAATACTTCTCATTTCCTGGAGAGCTTCTGATGCGGATGTTGCAGATGTTGGTCTTACCCCTCATCATCTCCAGCCTCGTCACAGGTACTCGTCACAGACAGTTTTTGCTGTGTGGGTTTTTTGGTTTTTTGTTTGTTTGTTTTTGTTTTTTTAAGTGTGCTTATTGCAAAGGAATGCTTAGAAAAGTCAACGCTTTAGGTTTCTGCTGGATGCATGCTCTGTTCTAGAAAAAAAAATAAAACAAATCCCTTCGAAATGATGGAAAGGAAGGCTTTAGTAATGCATGAATGATTATGACTCTCGTATTTTTACCAATCACAAGAGGAAATGGATTTAAACAGCCACGTAATCTGGTCTGCCTCCCCATGAACGAGGTACCCTGCTAAACACCACACAATCCGCCTTCTCTGACCACAGTGATGTAGTTGACAACAGCGTACAACAGGTCTGTTTTCTCACCCTCTTATCCCACCCAGATAACATCTGGTTGGACAGCCTATTAGCTATTGATGCAAGAATGCTTGTTCTCAGAGCCACCAGGACATGAGCGGGAGCCTTCCTGGAAGCCTCATCAAGAGGTAATGCCCACCACACGCTCGCCAACTCCGCTGCCACCAACACTTGTCTTTTCCTGGTGTACCCGCATGATTTCATTTCCTTCTCCGGTTTCCCCCGCCCACCCCCATTGCCTTTTATGCTGGCGGGAGAATGGGGAGGGGGTGGGAGGTGTCCCCACGGGCTACGCCGTCCACGGACACTTGGATTTTCAAGCAGTGGGAGCTTCACAGGATAGGATCTCTTTACCGTGACCGTGAGATTGCAGCTTCCGCCTACACGGGTGCAGGTGGAAGGAGAGTCATTTAGCCGTGTGCTTGACAAATACAGATGGGGCAAGAAGGTGCAGAAAGAAAAAAATGTTACTATACATTCCTTCCCGCCCACTCTTCTCTTTCCCCACAGCACATCTCTGACTTGGAGAAAGAGCTTCCGTAAACACTGCCCCAACGGGATGGTGTCTGGGGTTGTAGCTAAAGCTCCAGACCTCAGGTACTACTGACCCTGGCTTCTTTTTCTACCTGTGGTCACTGTCCTTCTTGGGCAGGCACGTTTACCTCTGTGTGGGCTGCCTCTCCCCGCCTCTTCCCATGAGTGTTCAAAGAGAGTTATACTCCTGCAAGCTTTCTGTGTAACAAGAACTTCGTAGAGCAACTCAAAGGTCATGGGGCAGCATTCTGACTACTGCATGCCTTAGAGGGCTGGCCATTACATGCACAGAAACTATGTCCGATTACTCCTCGGTGCCTTGCAGATCTGTGCTGGCTACCACTTGTCCGGGGCCTTAAACAAGTAGTTGCATGTACCCAAGCTCAGAGCGGAGGATAAACGGCCCACAAACCAGTCTTGTCACCTTTGGGGGGCCTGTTTATGAAACTGGACTGGTCAGTTGCAGACTAGGGGTAATTACGGCAGCTACAATTCTTATCACAGAAGCTGTATTAAATGTTGGCCTGGGGCACATGTTCATGTACTAACCATTTTTTCTAAAAAAAGAAAGGAAATCTTTGTAGAAATGACTTAGAGGTCAGAGCCCATCTCCAACGTTTTATTGAGTGAAACAGTGAATCCCTCTGCGTCGTTTCTAGCAGCTGACTTTCTAGGCTGAACCTGCTGTTCCTCTGGACACACTCTGATGAGTCTGGATTCCTTTCTACTGTCTCTTCTAGAGTGGAGCCCATGTTTCAGCTTTCTCACAACTGTGCTTTTTTTTTTTGAGACACAGAAACTCTTTTACAACACAGTTAGAAAAAACATTGCTTCCCCTAGAAACAGTCGCCCTCTCCCCTGAAGAGGAATTCCCTGGTGTTTTAAATACTTAATAATCAACTTTATTAAAGGAACAAGAGCTTTGGTTCAATAATTTTGCAGCAAAAAAAAAAAATTACTCTGATCTAATCCCTTTCAGCGCTTCAAAAGAAATTTTTGGTCAAACATTGGGGAAATTAGCAGCCCTTATAATATGACTGTTAAAAAACAACAGAACGGCAAGTTGAAAGGAGTCAATATAAAATGAACTCATAACCTACGTGCAAGTTGAGAGTGCTATCACATGGGATCATTAAGAGTTTTATCTCTTATCCAGGACTGGGTCAAGGAAAGGGGCCTGCGGCAGAGTTCAGTCAAAGATGTTTTTACAGAGCTCTTTTCCAAGGAGTAATCCCTGAGCTACACAGTAATCTAGATACTTGCAATCAATTAAAATGAATGATTGATTCAATGAGACGTTCCTTTGTGGTTTTAAATACAAAACATTCTAAAAGTGGGAATGTAGAGAGGAAATGTTTGCAAATTGCACAGACTCCCTGGAGGATCCCCTGGGCTTTACTGGGAGCCGTTCCTGGGGAAGGATGTTGCCCTGGGAGGTAACAAAGTGAAGCTCCGTTATTCAAGAATGAAAAGCAGTCTCAAAGGCTCGCAGTCGTCAAGTGGGTGACGTGTACATATGAAGATGCCCTTTCAGGCTACTTTTCTGTTTTCCTACTTTGATAGTCATGGATACAGAGAAATATTTTCTTCACCAGGAGAAAGAGCAGGGCTAAGAGAGATGATTAAATAGAGAGTGACTGCATTGCAGAATAATGTGGGCACAAGTCGGGCAAGGAGGCGGTTGAGACCTGAGAAATATAAGATATTATAAGATAATAATTAATCGGCTCCAGCCAGTTGCTGCTCTGTGTCCACAAGAGCAAAATAGGACCATGTTTTGAGGAGAATTTAATTCTACAAAGTTTTAAGGGACCTTCTCAAGTTTTCAGTTTTGGTACAGTTCACAAAACAGGACAATGTGGCCAAGCAAAGTACATCAACTGATTCAGTCAACCCTACTAATATTCAAAACCCTTGCTTGCGTATCAGTGCTACTGCCTGAGAAATGCCCCACTATTTCCAAACCTCCATCAGGCTTTTGCTGGTGTTACCTGACTCACTCGAGGGTAATCCTAAACTAAACAGAGCTTACTCCGTGGGGAATAAGCTGCTAAACACCACGTTCTTGGCTGTTAAAGGAGCAGCAAATGGGAAGGTTCTCCTCTCCATCTTCTGAATGTGGTCATATTGGATCATTGCTGTTCTGTCTGTATCAAACATGAACATCAGAGTAAGAAATCAAAGCTCACACTGCCTTATAAGAAACTTACATTCAAAGGCCTTGGGGGTCTGTGCAGATGGAAATGAAGTTGAATAAAAATCATCATTGCATTTAGTTCTGGAAGATTCTAGAGAATACACCATAACGGTTAGAGCCACCAAAGTCACATTTTATTTTGTTTCTTAAAATTTTATTTGTTTGTGTGTGTGTTTACTGTGGTGCTAGTAAACAAAGCTAGTTTACCGAGCACTCTACCTACCACTAAGCTATGTTCCCAGACTAACCTGGAGAGATCTGCAACAGATTTTCATATTTGAAACACTAGTGTTTGTGAGCGGAGGCATTAACGCTTCATAAGCCACATTCTTGTCCTGAGCTGAAATCCAGGCTTCCCAAACATCCCTGGTCTGTGTTAGCAATTCCAGAAGCTCCAGGGAGAAGCTGGGAGGAAGCCCAATGGCTACATTTGTACTCAAGTACCTTTTTTTTTTTCTTTTCTTTTCTTGAACAAGAAGAATACGCCTGTGCCAGCATATCACACAATAAAACAAGGATTTGGCACCGATCTCTATTGATTTGGTCAGGATAAGCAGCCAAACTAGCTATTTCATGCCAGAAATATGAGTTGGTTTGGCTGGCTCGGCCTGATTTAATGCACAGGGTAATAATTAAATGCCATGTCTGGTTATACTGAGTGAACATAGCCGAATTTTTTTCAAGGATTGGTGCTTTCTTGTGTTTTCACTCTAAGTGTGCATTTTCCTGCAATCCCTCACCACACGGGAAAACTTCACTGTCAAGCCCAGCTTTTTGGAAGGAAGGGAAAAGCGGTTGGCAGACAGTCTCTTCGGAGTGGAGCATACTGCAAGTGAAAGAGGTGATAGAGGAACGTTGGGCACAGTTATGAAAAACGGCAGTTTGAAGCCTACGTTGGGGGCATAGCGGAGGTTAGATCACAACATCGATGAAATTCATCTTGGGACTGCCATTCATTCATTCACTTGCAGCTGTAGTCTGTGTCAGACACCGTGCTAGACATCGGAGGTACCTGAATACAAAGGAAAAGTCCCCAAGTAGATGTACATTGGGTAGGAAGAGAGAGGCACCCCAAATTCCTCACCGCATACAGTCACAACATACGTGAGCAAATTCCTGTTCCAAGTTCACTGCTTCTCTGTATGCCCCAAAAGAAAGGCAGTTTGGTTTTGGTGGGTTTTTTGTTTTTGTTTTTGTTTTAACTTCTTGGTAATTTTATGTATGTATACAACGTATTTAGATCATATCCACCCTCACCTTCCTCTTGGTTCATATTTTATTTTATTTTATTTTTTTCTGAGATAGGGTTTCTTTATGTAACAGCTGTGACTGTCCTGGAACTCACTCTGTAGGCCAGGTTGGCCTCGAACTCACAGAGATCCACCTGCCTCTGCCTCCTGAGTGCTGGGATTAAAGGCATGCACCACCACTGCTGGGCTGGCTCACTTTTTAGAACTTGATTCCAAACCAGATTTTCTACAGCTGTGGCATCTCCCACCTGATGTCAACTACTCCAGAATTTAGACCAGCATAGATGTCATCCGCATTTCCCCATAAACATTTCTTCAAGTTAACATTGTTTTTACACAGCTTCAAATCACTGCTAGCAATGGAAACCTCCTGTCCATTGCCTTGGGACATGAATTATTGTGTTACAACACTCTGAAGTGACACCACTGCCTGACATAGACTCCGAGGGCCCAAGACCCTCACTATCATGTTTTAAGAAGGAAAAGAGAAATAATTAGCAAATGTCTATAAGATGTTAAGTATACCTTAGCCCTGGGGGCTTTCTCTTTCCTCTAACCCAAAGAGCAGAAAGGTAATTGTTCACTTTCTATGTGATTTCATACAAATGAGGAAAGTTTCTCTTCCTCCAGAACCCTATATTTACCCCTGGTTGGGAAATACTGGTGGTGTTCACCCATGCCTACAGTTTCTTTTCCAAATGACTGTCCAGATTCTGCCCAGACATTTCCAGGAACAGGAGATCCTTGGAACTCATTTGCCCTTGTAAAACTAAGGGTTCTTTTTGTACCCAAAACAAAAAAAAAAAAATTGAAAGAACCAGGAAAACAGAATACCTACTTGCCTGTAATTCCCTCTCCACATGACAGGCTCTCTTGTGATCAAATATTACTTAGACATTTTCCTTTCAAATACACACACCAGTGAGTGAATCCTGTGGGAGGGGAGAGCTGACAACATTCGAAGCCGACAAGCTCGAATCGCCAGCAAAGGATTCTTCTGACTGAGAACAGAGTGAAAATGAAAGCAGTAAATGAACCTCAGAGTGGGGCACTTCAGCTTCAGGAAAATAAAAGTCACAACGAAAGCAAACTAAGGTTTTGTCATTTAACACAAGTGATCAAAACAAGAGCGTGAGCTCGACAACTCGTAGTTCTCGGGCTTTCGAAACATATGTTAAGTGCTTGCAAAAATGGGAGCAGGGGTCAGCTGAGGGAAATTTAATATTTTGAACTATTAGTTGCCAAGCGTCTAACGTGCATCTAAGGCCAATTTGAACACTCTGGGCACTGACGGACAAGAACTCGAGGCAGGCTACTCATGTCTATTAGTTAGAATAAAAGGCAGCTCTCTGGAGAGAGGAGTGTCTGTAGGCTTCGCTCTCGTTTTTTTCAGTAACATGATGGAATGTGTGCTGTAGGCTAGGTGGGAGGGTTCAGTCTGGCCCCTGGATGAGAACTCGTAGTAGCTGTTGACAGTAAGAACGGCAAGCACTGTCCTCTCCTTGCACACATGAAAACTCAGCGGTAAGGACAGAGAACTTGAGTGGGTGGGCCTGTCATTAAGTCTGCTGCTTCCACAAGCCTCCTTTGTCTACGATCCTTGCAGTACCACTTTCCTATTAAAGTAAATTAAAGAACCCGTGAAGTTAATCCAGAAACAGCGTGGAGCCAAAGAGAATTCCTCCCTCACCACTGGGGGCCATTGGTTTCTGCCCTGCAGCGTGAGATTCCATTTCCTTGATCACAGCTGCATCATTTTAAATATTATCGTTGGTTATGTAACTTCCCAGTCTTTCCTGAAAGATTCAGCCATGTAGCGCACCGTCGATTTCACTGGGAACTGAACGCCGCTTCTAGGAGCAGAGCTTTAGGTCACCAAGCTTTGGGCAAACTCATCACCTACCTTAACATCCAAACCCAACTTACAGAGACCTGGAAGGAGTCGGCCATAAAGGTGCCTCATTTGAAGCCTGCGGGCTGTTCCTATGTCGTCTACTGTTGTTCACAAATGTGTAAAAGAAGGCTGAGCAACGCCTACCTGAAAAAGGAATTCCTAGGATATAGTGAGAGAAGCCTGCCCAAGGGGCAAGTCAACCTCCTGACTTTTTACATCAGGTATAAAGGAAATAAGAGCAATGTTTATGCCCGTGAGTTTGGGTAGAGGTAAGGTATAGACAAAGCCATTGAAATCTGGTTGTCACAGAAATGGTTATTTTTCCGAAATGACTGCTTCACTCAATAAGCAGTTACTGAAGCTTCATATATGCCAACTATTATGTTACCAGGGTCTAAGGATTCTTAAATGAAGAAGACAAGGTCCCTGTCATCCAAGAGTTCTTAGTCTGGTTTGTGGAGATTAATCCACAGTTGGGGTACGGAGGGTAGCAGTGACAGGTAGAATAACCCTAGTGGGGGACGTTGTGGAAGAGCCATAGTGCTACCATCTCTCTCTTTCCTCACCAGCATTCAGATTTCCACATGAGCAAATAATCCTGAGCAGGGAAAAGGTCTTGTTTGGTTGGTTACCTGAGTCATTCACTATTAAATGCAACGTGAGCTGGAGGTGGGGCCCCGTGAGTCCTGAAAAACAGGAGTTTGGAGTCCCAGCAAAAGTCACTGTGGGAAATGTGGCCTCACAGAAAGTCCGGGAGAGGGGTGGGTGCCTGATGAGGTTTCAGTGACAGAAACTGTCCCTTTCATAGGGGAGGTAGGAGATGGGAGCCCTTGAGCTAAAAAGGAAGTAGAGGCAATGTTGTATTGTCTGGCTCAGAGAGGCACTCCCCGCCCCCAAACCCAGCACCTCAGAAGGTGCTATCCAGCTACACCAGGTCCCTAGCTGCAGCTGCTTTCTTCAAGTGCGGCCTGCTGGCCCTAATTATGCCATGTGGAGAGTAGGGAGATCAGGGTTCACTTGGTGTCTCTTGGGTATCTGAACCCCCGAAAGGTGTCCCGGTGCTTCTAATGGGCCTGCTCCTCAAGTCATCCACCATCCGGACCACCGCCCACACCCAGGCATGTACCCAGGACTGACCCTGCCCCAGTTGCCAGGTGACAGGGTGGGACAGTGATGTGGCCCAGCTACAAAAGAACAGTCAGTCCCACAGAACTGGATGCTGGGGAGAGATTTTTGTGATGAAAGTGAGACAATTCTTCGTTTGAAAGCCTCGAGGTCACAGGCTCAAGGCTCAGGGTGGGATGCTGTGTTAGTTCGAAATTCTCACCTGTGAACTTCAGTAACTTCAAGTTAGCCGGTGGTTCAGGTCATTTCGGGTTTAGAAAACACTGTCGAAAATGTCAAAGCCTCCTGTTTTCCGCTAAGGAAAACCAGATGTTTCTCACCTTCGTTATCTATGTGGTGGTCTCCTCGAGACCTGCAATCCACACAGGTCTCTGGGTGTCTTGGGAAAAATAGAAGACCTTGTGCTCTTGATACCGTAACAGTAAGATCAGGATGAATCCTGTCATGGAGGTCTGTGCTTGAGGACAGCAGGTGGCCAAAGGGGGCAGGACGATCCTAAAATGAGACATCATAGTGTCAGTGCGGATTCTCTAACAGGAACACCATTAGAGTGAATATGCATTAAAACAAATGTATTAGGTTGGCTTATACAACAGGGTCCAAGTAGTCCAACAACGGCTATCTCATACTTGAAAGGCCAAGAACCCAGCAGTTGGTCAGTACATAAATTTGAGTGTTTCAGTAGTCCCGATCTGGAACATTCCTGGAGAACCAGTGGTCTTCAGTCCATTTGAAAGCATGATGAAGCTGATTCTGATACTAGCAAAGGAATCAGAAGTGTCAGGAATAGAGTGGATGGACTGGACCACAAGAATGAAGGCCAAGCAAGCAAAAAGCAAATGACTCTTCTTCTGTGTCCTTTTATCTGGGCAGCCACCAAGCGGCCACCCACATTTAGGGCAGGTCTTCCTCTATCAGTTATGGCAATCAAGACAATCCCCCACATGCACGTCCACAAGTCAAACTGTTGTACACAGTCCTTGATCGGGGCTCTCTTACCAGATGACTCTAGGTTATACCAAGTTGTTGATTTAAAGTAACTATCAGAACTGCTTTAGGCCCTCCTAATGACCAGAGCTTGTGATCTGAGAATTACTGTCCCATTCAGATTCATCAGACCATTTGGAGGTAGCACTTGGGCCCCAAATCTCTCTTCCCATAAGAGTTCTTCAATTAACTGGTTCAAAAAGGAGCCTGGAAATGGCTGTTTTCTTAATAGTTCTCAAGGTGGTTCTACTGTGGACTCAGGGTTGAGAACTACCGTGTTACAGTTTCTCTAGGATTGTCCTCTGGTTTCCAGTGCTAGGGTCCCCAGGGTTGCCCTTTAGTTACAAACAACTCTAATTAATTCAGCTGCTCCCTCTTCCAGGAAGCCTCTTCCTGGCTTTCCCCTACCTCTGCTCTAGCAGAGTTCCTAGTTCCTAAAGGCATGGGTTTGTTTCTTTTTCACGGTTACTACAACACCATCTGTCTCCACACAGAGGCCTCGGGAGAGTGCTGTGTCTTTGCCTCATCTATCCTTTGCATTGCCTAAAGAAAGTTCTTGGCAAGGCAAGCAAGACCTTTGACAGACTTCACGAGCCGCTGTGCCAGCTTTGTGGCCCGCAGCTTCCCTGACAGTTTCCTCTTTCGATGTTTTAGCCCTCAGCACTCCATCCTTCCTCCTTGTGTGTTTTGTCTCTTGGCACAACTTCTTCCACAGCCCTACTGAGGCTCTTGGACTTCTCCAAGATCCAGCTTAGCCTTCAGACCATGCATGAAGTTGTTCTTGCTTGCTTGTAGCTTTGGAGCCTGTCCTGGAACTTGATCTGTAGACCAGGCTGGCTTCGAACTCACAGAGATCCTCCTGTCTCTGCTTCCCAAGTGCTGGGATTAAAGGCGTGCGTCACCACCGCCTGGCTTGAACACTTTGATTTAAGGGTGTGCTAAGAGCTGGTCTGTCGTTATCTTAAAGCTAACTTTCTCAAACTATATTGCAGAAATTTCCAAAATTGAAATATAAGGATCAATATAAAAAACAAATCCTTAGTAGCAGCATTCCTACACCACACACTGAGTATTTATGAAAAATGGAAGCATCAGCCACTTCTATATTATATTTATAACTTGGCTTCTTTTCACTTGAGACTAGAATTTGAGCCATGTCTTGGGACCAAATACTTGACTTATCATATTCATCATATTCATTCCTTTGACTTGGACCCCCAGAAGCCAGACTTTAATGTAGTAATACCTAAGCAAAATAAAATTTCATAACATTGTTGTGAAAACAATTAAAAATGTTTATATATTAAGTTCTATATGAAGAAGTATTTACCATGGGAACATGTAACTCCTATGAGGTACAGTAACAAAGCTGTATTTCCATGAATGTAAAGCTATTAAATCTAAGTATATTGAAAATTTCAAATTTTCCAACATCATTTATGTGTATTGCTTCGGAGCTGTCAAGTCCGTTTCTGTTAGTATTCAAAAAAATTAGAAGGATAGAAGGGGTGAAGAAAATCTTATGGTGAAAAAAAAAAAACTCTTTAAGCTTGAGACAATTTGATCTATTACCTTGAATCCATTATTTTTCTCCTGAAATGAGCACAGGGCATCATTATTTTATTTTACCAGAAAGCATTTGCTTGTAGCTTATAGACCACAGGTGTTCTGTAGGGACATGTCTTGCAGTCACTATATAATTTACCATTAAACAAACATTCGAACTTCAGCGAATGAGATCAACTTCTTGGGAAGTGCTGTGTCCATCCAGTGAGAACTTCTGAAACAGATGTGATTGCATCAAGGTGTGTCATACCTTCTATTATTAGAACATACTTTGTGGCCAGAGTTGTCACCTCTGTGGCTTGGCCCTATTCATTAAATGACAGAAACTTACTTCACAGTTGAAAAACAGATTACTTCATTTCTATGAGTTCTCTAAAATTATTGCTTGTTATTGGTAGACTTAGATTTATTTTGATTGCACATATTTTAATAGGTTTTTTGAGAATGATTCACATGCATACAATTTATTTATACATACAAGTGAAAGTCTACAATGCAATGGCCTTTACCATATTCATAAACTTGCATAGTCATAATCACAATCAATTTTAGAAGAATTTTCATCACGTCAGAAAGAAACCATATTATTTGGCCATCATCTCCAAATCCCTCCATTCGTCTCAGTGCTAGACACACAGTCAATGTTCAATTCTTCACGCATCTCCGTATCACACAACATTCTAGACATCTCATGGAAAGAGAACACTCTGCAGTACATGTTCCTTTGTGACTCATTCTTTCACGGTAGCATGTTTTCAAGGTTCATTTGAAGTTTTTCCGCACATCAAAATTTTGTTCCTTTTTATAGCTGATTGATATTCCATTGACTTTTTTCACATTTGTCTTTCAATTCATGAGTGGACATTTGAATTGTCCTCATTTTTATTTTGTGTTATTTTGCTTCTAACTATTATAAAGAAGGATGCTATTAATATTTATAGGCATATCTTTTCATTTCTCTTGTATGTACAATTAGAATTACTGGGCTTTATAGTAGTTTTCTTTTGCCTTTAAAAAATTCAGTGTATTTTTTTTTTAATGGCTGCACTATTTTATCCACCAACAGTAGGAAAGTTCTGTGTTTGCCACTTTATTGCCAATCCTTGCTAGGAACTGTCATTTTGTTGACATATATTTTTGTCAAAGCCAGTACAAAACACTACCTCCTTGTGATTTAATTTGGATTTTTCAGATGGTGATATTGAATATCTTTTCATGTGCTATTGTCCATTAACTTGGAGGGATGGCTCTTCAGATACTTTCTGTTTAGTACTGAATTATAATTGCTCTTTCTGTGCTAAAATTATACTTTAAAAAAACCCTTCATACACAAAATAATGACAGCAGTTGCTATGTGCATAATTTGTCATAAGACGATCATGATTATTCTTGAGAAGGATCCTTTAGTTAGTGCTGTATGTAAGCACTCACAAATACTGAAGGCAAAACATAATGCAAAGAAGAAAACACTAGCAAAAGCTGGTAGTTCTAAACTAATAAGCACTTTTGAAATAAAATGTATCCCTTCCTTTAGAAAGTAACTACTGATGGCTTTGTCTAATATGGCGATATGTGATTTAAACGACATTTTGTTCCTCTAACGCACAGGGAGACTCTTGCTGTCATGTATGTTGTGTTTTAGCTAAAACCTAGACACCTGTGAGACAGTGGTCTTGGTGCATGTACACTTGGCTGAACTCCTTTGAAGTATAGATTCTGAATTTGTCAATTGCATATTTTTATGCAATAGAATTGAATACAGTATGCATTAACGTCTTTAGTTACATTTAATAAAAATGAAGTTAATTAGAAAATGATGCACATAACAGCAGTTTGAACGCATTTATTTACCTCTACTGAGCTATGTGCTTTAAAAAGGTTGAGGTGGACAATTGTGTTATATGACTTTATACAATTAAAACTTAAAAGCCCCAACCCCAGACAACTGTGGACAACTAAGGAATGCTGAGAAAAGGAAAAACAGCCTTTCCCAGGGAAAAGGCCCCTGTTTCATAAACACATTTTTCATACAAATATATTGCATTCTCTAACCATACCTCCCCACCCTTCCCTTACTCTCTCCTAGCTACTTACATTGATCCCCACAGTCTTGCTTTACCCCCATGTCATATGTATACATACGCACATCTGTGTGGGCCTTTTAGATCTTCATTGGAAGGATGTCTGTTCAGATTTATTATCCATTTTTAGTCATATTGTCTTCCTATTTTTGAACTCTAATCATTTCTTTCTATGTTAAAGTTGTACTTTAAAAATCAAATACACGGTGGTGGCACATACCTTTAATCCCAGCACTCGGGAGGCAGGGGCAGGTGGAGCTCTGTGAGTTCGAGACCAGCCTGGTCTACAGAGCGAGTTCCAGGACAGACTCCAAAGCTACACAGAAACCCTGTCTTGAAAAAAAAAATACACTAGATTACATGGCAATTACTATGTGTGCAGATGTGTGTGTGTGTGTGTTATGTAGCTATAGGCAATCTAGGATCCACAAAGGAGGAGAAAAAATGGTGTTTGTATTTCTGAGTCTGGCTTGTTTCACTTAATATGATGATCTTCATCCAGTTACATCTGTTTTCCAACAAACAATATAATTTAACTCTTCTTCATTTCTTTTTTCCCCCGTTTTCCTTTCCTTTCTTTCTTTCTTAATGACAAGGTCTCACTATGTAGTCCCAGCTGGCCTGGAAGTCACTGTGTGGATAAGGCTGGCCTCAGTACTCAGAGATATCAGCCTGCTTCTGCCTCCCAAGTCCTGGGAGTAAAGGCGTACACCATCATACTTGGCAATTTTATTTTTTTGCGGCTGAGCAAAACCCTACAAGCATTCTAAGTGTTTAGTACTAGCCTACCAATTTAACCTACTTCAGTTAATTTTGTTACTGCTGTTTCTGTGTCTTGTTTAGTTTTCAGTTTTTCAAAAAAGCTTTCAAAGCTCATCAGTTGCTACTTTGCGTTAGATAGCTTTCCCCCTGTCTGGTTATACTTTCTGAGATGAGTCTTTCAAATACTTGAGTTATCCAGAATAAGAAATGTTGGGGGCAGTGGTCAGCTAGCTGTCTCCTAGTTAAGACATTCTTCAGCGGAAGGAGGTGGTTGGGGGTCAGAGAAGGTGTAGGGAAAGGCACAAACTTCAGCATAAAACCTACTGGATTTTGCAGGAGTTCCCACTAAGGAATGTGGATCTAAGACCAGAATGTTGACACAAATCTCATTGGTATGAAGTGGATTTTACAGGCTACCTCGTTCCCTGGTACAGCTCAACTTACAGAATGCTGCTGCTGCTGCTGCTGTAAGTTCTGTTTGGGTCTTTGAAAGTAGATTGGATTAATACTCTTTATAATTCTGTTTCTGATGAGTTACAACTCAAAGCCTGTTGTTTTCAATTCAGAAAGTAAGCATTTGTCTTCCCTAGGTCTCCATTTTAAGTGTCTTCCAGAAAGGATCCTCTACTAGTGTT
Organism: Peromyscus californicus insignis; assembly: GCF_007827085.1. Taxonomy (NCBI): domain Eukaryota; kingdom Metazoa; phylum Chordata; class Mammalia; order Rodentia; family Cricetidae; genus Peromyscus; species Peromyscus californicus. Next base: position 29,283,140 of record NW_026294480.1, read on the forward strand.
CTTCTAGTATCTTTCTCTTTTGAAAGCATAAATAAGACCTCAAACGCAAATCTATGCAGTGCATCTTAGAAGGGTGACCCCCCCAAATTGTGTGTGTCCAGGTATGGGTGCAAATACACGTGTGTGCACATGTGCATGTGTGCCTGTGTGCCTGTGGAGGCCAGGTGTCAACGTCAGGCATCTTCCTCCTTTTTTAATTATATATTTTATTGTTTTGAGGTTATGACATAATTGCATCATTTCTCCCTTTCCCCCCTCCAAACCCTCTCCTATATTCCTCCTTGCTCTTTCAAATTCATGACCTCTTTTTTCATTGGTTGTTACATACATGTATGTATATACACATATATTCCTAAATACGTAAATGCAACCTGCTCAGTCTGCATAATATTGTTCATGTGTTTTCAGGACTGACCATTGGCATTAGATAGCCAACTGGTGTGCTCATCCCTGAGGGAAGACTGTTTTTCCTACTGTCAGCATTCCGGAGTTGCCCGCACTTCTTTGTGTAGGGTTGAGGCCTTCTGTAGGCCCTCTCCTATCCATTTTAACATGTTTTTGGTTGTTGTCCCTTGACCAGGTCATGTTTGGGCAGTCCTGTTGGTGAGAATTTACAGTGTAGCTTCTGACGTTACCAGCAGACAGAGTCTCACAGCACACTCCCTGACCTTCTGGCTCTGACAATTTTTCCACCCCCTCTTACAAAACGATCCCTTTGAGAGTTGCTTTGCAGATGTGTCCATGGGGACTGCGCTCCACAACTCTGCCTTTGATTGGCTGCAGGGACATCATCTGCATGCCTGGTGACCCCAGAAGCGAGAAGAGGGTGTCAGATCCCCTGAAACTGGAGTTATGGATAGTTGTGACCCATGGTGTGGGTGCTGGAAACCAAACCCAGGTCCTCTGCAAGAACAAGTGTTCTTAACCACTGAAAAATTTCTCCAGTTCAGTTTCTCTCTTTTTCTGATGAGTAGGATTATAAGGTGGCTCTAAAGATGCCTTGAATGGGATAATAATCTGATAAGGTAAAACCAGGAGCCACTAGGATTGCAAGAAGGGTTAGGGACATGTCCTTTTGTTGTTGTTGTTTTTCTTTCTTTTTAATATTTATTTATTTAATGTATATGAGGGACCTATCTTCAGGGATACCAGAAGAGAGAATCAGATCTCATTATAGATGGTTGTGAGCCACCTTGTGGGTACTTGGAATTGAACTCAGGACTTCTGGAAGAGCAGCCAGTGCTTGTAACCGCTGAGCCATCTCTCCAACCCCATATATGTGTGTGTGTGTGTGTGTGTGTGTGTGTGTGTGTGTGTGTGTGTGTGTGTGTATGTGTGTGTGTGTGTATGGTGTTTCTTATATGACTCTTAGAAAAGTGTAGGTTAATAGCTGAAAGGGAGAAAGGCCTTAAGCATACGCCATGAACTGTGTTAGAATTCTTGATTCTGAGCTACCAAGAGCCTTCAACCAGACTCTAGGGTGAGAAGCCCTCCCTTCTCACGCCTTATCAATTTTTCTATTTTTCTACCCTGCCTCACAAAGTCAGTATTCACTTTAGCTGGTAACAGGGTCCCCCTTAAATTTCAAACTGTGTGTGTACTCAAGTCTATCGTAAGATAGTGTAGTGTTTATGTGTAACCTACATAATCCCTCCCCCTTATAGATAACTTATAATACCCGTGATGGACTTTCTATCTAAGCACTTTAAGGCCTAGAGACTTTTTTTTTAATTTGCACGTGTTCAGGACAAATGAAAGTGCTTCCCAAATATTTTCTGTGTGTGGTTGGTTGACTCCACAGGTGTGACATCCATAGACGTGGAAGCCAGACTAATGCATGTGTTGATTACAGGTCATTCCATTATGTTCATTCAAGAAAACACCCCCAGAAGAATCCCTAGTACAATCAAAATGGGAGCTACTAAGTGATCTTTAAGGAACCAGAGCTATGCCAGTAAGGGGAAATGAAAGATGGTCATGTCTTTCAAAGTTGGTGCCAAGGAGGGCCACATTGTCACCCTTAAACACTGGTTGGTGTGATTGTCGGAAATGAAATGGATTATTAGTCAGACCAAGGGCACACTGGCTGTACCTTGCATGCTGTCCTTGATGACAAAGGATATCTGTTCTCCACTAACAATTGGTTTCCTCTGTTTATTTTGCTTCTGCAGATTATCTTTTCTGTGTTGAAATCTATACGAGGGCATAATAAAATACAAACCCTCAAAAAAAAAAAAGTAAACAAACTATCGCAAGCTTCTCAGAAATCTGAATGTTAGACATTGTTGCACACTGCCCGCTTGCTGTGGTTGAACAGAACCACACTCTGGTATGTGTATGGGCTTTGTTCTTCCGCCACAAGCTTTGCTTTCGGTGACTCAGCACCAGTTCCTCTCCAAGCACCAGCTACATGAGGGCAGAGAAGTGGCTCTGCTTTGAACTTTGCAGTCAAGCCTGGCCCTGCAACTTGCACCCACGGCCGGGCGCTCTGCAAGCCTATGTAAAGGGTCGTGAAGATGCCTCATCCTCCTAGTAAGAAGGGGGAAATACTTGACAGTTTCATAATGCGGTTTATACAGGAGAAAATCCGACATTACCCCTAAGTCTTCGGAATTTTTCTGTTTCAACAGTGCCTAAAAGTAATATTGAAAGGGCTATTTCTGAGAAAATGAAAAACTTGGAACCCCCTGCCTTAGTGGAGGACAGAGTGTGGTTGGTGTGAGGGGAGCAGAGGTACTGGCAAGAATTTAAAAGCACATTATACTCACCCACATTAATTGTGCTATTGGAGTACCAAGGGATAGTACTGTGTCCATAGCATGTTTCTGGTTGAAATGATCTCCATTCTAAGGCCCTCATGTCATTAGTCAAGCACCCTTTATGTATCTGTTCTAATAAAATACAGGGGCTAGGGGACACTATCTATTGTGAAATGTGGTTTCAATATGGTTTCATTTGTTTTTCTTTAATTACTCTATTGGAAATGTGTTCTCTCTCTCTCTCTCTCATTTCAAATGAGTCAAATTTGATCATTTTCCTCTTGGAATACCCTCTGGGCCCTGCAAGTTCTCAGCAAACACACATTGTTGGTCAGTTTCCATTTTCAGCCTCATACCATTCACAATGAAATGTATTAAGATAAGTTAAATGAAATAAATTGCCCATTTTCTATTTACAAAGGGCAACATTAGCTGCCATGAATTTCACTGGAACAAAGCATCCTTGATCGTTCCAAACAAATGTTTTCACTTTTGACATCCCATCAAGATATACTCAATTTCAAATGGACTGTTCGCTAAGGGGAGTATTTCCTCTGGCATTCAAAAATCACTCCAAACATTGGCCAAACGAAAGAAGGGGGCCCAAAGAACAAATGCATCAGTGAGAGTAAAATCTTCCTTGGCAAGTGATTTCTGCCTTTCTATCCATTGTAAACTTAGGACAGACCCTGGTGTGGTGACCATGCCTATACTCCCAGTACTTGGAGGAGGAAGGCAAGAGGATCAGGAGTTCAAGGACAGCTTGGATGACATGAAACCATCTTTAAAACAAACAACAAACAAAATTTTAAAAAGTCAGTGACCCTTCCAGTGATGGTGATTTGTTAGCTCTAGAAGAAGGGAGATGTATATTCAACTGAAAGATGTTTCTTTAATAAGAATCCAGACTTCAGAGATCTGTTTTATTCTGTATTGTTGCTTGGTTTTGCTCTTTTGTGGGGCCTGCCACCCAGCTCCCAAATAAATCACACACAGAGGCTTATTCTTAATTATAAATGTTCGGCCTTAGCTTGGCTTGTTGCTAGCCAGCTTTCCTTAGCTTAAATGATTCAGTCTATCTTTAGCCTCGGGGCTTTTCCTGTTCTCTTCTGTAAATCTTACTCTTACTCTGTGGCTTCTTATGTAGCTGGGTGGCTGGCCCCTGGAGTCCTCCTCCTTCTCTGGTTACTTCTCTTCCCTCCCAGATTCCTCCTTCTATATATTCTCTCTGCCCGCCAGCCCTGCCTATCCTTTCTCCTGCCTTGCTATTGGCCATTCAACTCTTTATTAGACCATCAGATGTTTTAGACAGGCAAAGTAACACAGCTTCACAGAGTTAAACAAATGTAACATAAACAGAAGTAGCACACCTTAAAATAATATTCTACAACAATTTTATAACTAGAATCAGTTTTTGAGAAAGGGCAGCAGTTGCCACAATTATTATCATCTATAGCAGCTCTTTCATCTCAGTTTATCATGGTAACTCCATGGCTTTTTTGTTTCTAGTTTTTCTTAATCGAAACCTTGATTTGGAAAGGGCTATGGAGCCCTGTTATTTGAATCATCAGTACTTTCCTACAGCATTGGAGTTAGAATGCCATGTGTGGCCTTTTAATTGTCTCATTTGGCGAAAGCACCCACTGGCATTAAGCTGACTGCTTGGTTTGTGTGGGTTTGATTTTTGAGGACCAATCACATAGAGAGATGCAGGGAATCATGTTTTGTTCTTCTACATACTTACACATTAAGTTCCTTAAGCTTCATAGTAGGTGGACTTTTCTGTCCTGCCAGCCACTCCCCAAATAACCACACAGGGACTTAATATTAATTATAAATGTTCAGCCAATAGCTTAAGCTTGTTCTTAGCTAGCTCTTATAACTTAATATTAACCCATTTCTATTCATCTATGTGCTGCTCCAAGGCTCATTTACCTCATCTACATACTTCCCATCCTGCTTGCTCTGCATCTCATGGCGCCTCCTCTGACTCCACCTTTCTTCCTCCTAGCATTCCTCTGCCCCCAAAATCCTGCCCAGCTATTGGCAAATCAGCTCTTTATTAACCAATGAGAGTAATACATATTCATAGTGTACAAAAAGATTGTTCCATAGCACTCCTCTGTCTCCTGGGGGCTGGGAAAGTAGTTCAGTGGTAGCATGGCGCTTGCTTAGCATGCACAGAGCCATGGGTTCTATCCTCAGCATAACATAAAGCCAGGTGTGTCAGATCATATGCCTATAATCCCAACACAGTGTGATAGAGGCACTTAGGATAAAAAAAAAAAAAGAGAGAGGCATAAAGAGCAGGGCTGCAAATTACAAAAGCCTTTCTGTAATTTGTTACCTGATGTTTTTTTGTTTTTAAGTATTTCTATCTTCTTTGGGAGCTCCATTTCAATAGATTCATTCTAAAACAACCCCCAACTATGCTGAAAGGATAAGAAATAATCCACTTTGAGGAAAAAACCCTAAAGAAAAGTCCAGATCAGAGCACCTCGAAAATGTGCCAGTCCCAGCAGGATAGAACAAAAGCACCCTCCGCCTTCTCAGTAATGGGTAGTAATGGAACCACTTACTCTGTTTTTAGTGCTGGGGTGGAAGAAGCAGAGTGAGCTATGCGAACTTAGGTTTGCAGAGACATTGAAAGTTACTCTAATATCCCCGACAACTCATTTCCTTCTCTCAACACTTGAGTGAAGTCTGCCTCAGCAATTGGAGATCTCGGTGTTAGTTTTCACAGGATAATAACCTTTTTTCCGTTCCTCCACAGATAACTTTAATGCATTTAGATTTTTGGCTCTAAGTTTAAGAAGCATCAGTAGTCTACCTTGAGGAATATATTGCTGAGCAAATGTGAAAGCTGAGCTCGGAGATGTCTGTCTATTTTACAGTTGGAAAGCCAATGGCGTCCTCACTATAGGCCTGTGGAGGAACAAGAATAAATATGTGGGTAAATGCATACACATCAAGTCTGGGGTGGGGGCAGAAGCCTTCTCTCCTGAATGTAGGACAATACTGCCAGAATCTGAAAGATCTGGCAAAATAGAAAGATCACTTTTTGCTGGAATCATTTATCTGCCTCTAAAACGAAAGGATAGCTTTTTTTTTTTAAAGGAAGTTTCCTTTTCCCCTAAATGTAATTATAATAACCATATCGTTCTTTAAAATTCACCAAGAGCCCTTTATTATCATCGGCCAGTCCAGTTTCAAAAATCTCCATCTCTAGGCCTCACACACAAAGAAATCTTGAGTTCAGGACCAGCCTGGTCTACATAGTGAGTGAGGCCAGCATGACCTACATTGTAAAACCCTGTCCAGAAAATGAAAAAGAAGAATAAAATAGCCCTCCATTTCCTTTTCTTTCCTTCCTTTCTTTTTTTTAAAAAATTTATTTTATTAGCCAGGCGGTGGTGGCGCATGCCTTTAATCCCAGCACTTGGGAGGCAGAGGCAGGCGGATCTTTGTGAGTTCGAGGCCAGCCTGGTCTAGAGAGCGAGATCCAGGAAAGGCGCAAAGCTGCACAGAGAAACCCTGTCTCGAAAAACCTAAAAAAAAAAAAAAATTTATTTTATTAAACAGCTCTTACCTCTTACTTTATAGCTCTGGTTGATCTGGAATTCACTATGTAGACCAGGCTGGCCTTGAACTCACAGAGGTATGTCTGCCTCTGCCTCCTGAGTACCTGGATTAAAGGCAAAAGCCACCATGCCCAGTATTTCTCTCTCTCTCTCTCTCTCTCTCTCTCTCTCTCTCTCTCTCTCTCTCTCTCTCTCTCTCGTGTGTGTGTGGGGGAGTTGAAAAAGAACATAAACCTGGGGAAGAAGTCATCTATTTTAGATTTTGAAAGGAAAAAAAAAAGAGTTGAAAAGTCTGTTTAAAAGAAGTCACAGATAACACAGAAACTAAGGTTAAGCTAGGAAGTGGGTCCATCCTTGGGTTGCTCCCCGATTGGCCGTGCTGGCTAAGTCTACCTCCTTTACTGTTGACTTCTGTCTATGGCCCCCTCCTTCACTTTCTGAAAACACCATGTCAATCCCGATCCTCCACAGTGAGCTCCCTTCTGGTCTCCCTGGTTTTCCCCCAATCCCTCTCTCCAGGGTCTGGCTCTTCTCTTGCACACTTTTCTCTGTTACATGAAGCCAGGACAAGCTTTCCAAAGCTCAGCTCTGAGCTTATTCCCACACTGCTTTTGGAATGAAGTCCAAACTTCTTAACAGGTTTGGTGTGGGTCCTGTCTGTGTTCCATCTCAGTTCTCATTCCAGCCAGCCACTCCCCGCACTCCTGCCAACGCGTCTACCTGGACTCTTTTCTCTGCTTCTTCACCTGACATCCTGCCTCACTCTCAGGTCTTACCAGCCACTCACTCCAGGAATCTTCTTCTACCTTTGCATTGTAAGTAGGTAGTCCCACTGTCCGTCTGCCTTCACCTCCTCCACCCAACTGTGACCCCAATGCCAGGACCACTTTGTTCAACATTTGCATCCCTAAGAATTGGCCACTGTAGTTTTTGGAGATTCCTGAGAGCCTTAAGTTCTTTTACAGTGTTGTGAATGTCTCTGCTTTCACTTTCGAAAGCAGTCTATACTGCACAGCAGTTGACAGAGGTTCCTTTGGGATGCTCCAAGGTCTGCTCAGAACTGCTTCCTTGGGCAGTATTAGACCAGGAGAGAGAGAGAGAGAGAGAGAGAGAGAGAGAGAGAGAGAGAGAGAGAGAGAGAGAGAGAGAGAGATTGACCTAAGAGATATTTTGTTTTCTACTGCCAATTTATGCAGTTGGATTTTTTCCTTCCATCCTTCCTTCCTCCCTCCCTCCTTCCCTCCCTCCCTCCCTCCCTCCTTCCTTCCTTCCTTCCTTCCTTCCTTCCTTCCTTCCTTCCTTCCTTCCTTCCTTCCTTGCTTCCTTCCTTCCTTCCCTCCCAGACAGAGAGCTTTGTCATGCTTTTCCTGGAAAGATTCACTGACTCAATCTTTTAGTTAACATCGGTGGAATGCCTACTTAACGCTGTGGCATGCAATCCGCCCTAGGATATGGGAGTGTGCCAGTCTGCCATGAAAACAGTAAGCATGACACGGGAGTTTTCTGTTTGCCAGCTAGCTTGCTTCTCTGACAGGCATTTCTGGATGTGAAGAAAGATATGTTTTGGCATCCCAGCTCCAACTAGAGTGGGCATGTACACACACACACACACACACACACACACACACACACACACAGTTTGCTCACCCTCAGTACCTAGGACTACATGTCTTCAAAGTTCGGAAGCTTCATTTATACTACAATATAATAGCTGGCTCTCAGAAACTTTCAAGGGGGAAAGGCTAGCTCTCCCTCTCCCAGAGCTGAGTACCATCGCTCAAAAACAGAACAACGTGTGATTAGTGTGCTCTATTCATCCTCTGCATCAATAACAGGTATACAGTTACTGAGACAAAGGGCTAGATTCACGTCTTCTGGAGGCCTCCAGAGAATTCCCATAGTTACCCACAGAGCAAGAACTGGGCCAGTGGGAAGTACCCCAACCTGGCTACATGTTACCAACACTGCTGTATCACAAGTGGCTCCTTCCAGAGTCACCATAAGACGGAAACGCACCGTGCAAGAAGCTCAGGTAATGTGTACACATACGGTTTCCAGATCAAGAATAAAGTTAATACCTCCAAAAGTTGAACTGGAGAAATTAATAGGGCCACCGAAAGTCCTGTGAAATGCTCTAGGTTAAAGTGCAGAAAACTACGGTTCCTCTGCCAGAGAACATAGGCACAGCTTTGAAAAGCCGTGTGAGAACTCAGATTGAAGTTTGTTGCTAGAGTTTTCCTGCCTGGCCCACAGTCAGGACAAATCTCTCTCACCCGCCAGTCCCACAGCCTCTCAGACCCGACCAAGTAAACACAGAGACTTATATTGGTTACAAACTGTATGGCCATGGCAGGCTTCTTGCTAACTGTTCTTATAGCTTAAATTAATCCATTTCCATTAATCTATACCTTGCCATGTGACTCGTGGCTTACCGGCATCTTCACATGCTGTTTCTCATCATGGCGGCTGGCAGTGTCTCTCCCTCTCAGCCTTCCACTTCCCAGCTTTATTCTCCTCCTTGTCCCGCCTATACTTCCTGCCTGGCCACGGGCCAATCAGTGATTTATTTATTGACCAATCAGCAACATATTTGACATACAGACCATCCCACAGCAGAAGTTTCATTTGCTTCTTGAAGCGTTTTCTGAGATGGACTCCTTACGTTTCCCCATACCTCCCAGAGACCTGGATCCTGACTGAACACGCATGCTCAGGAGAGGTTTCCCGTAACAGTCCTGCACGTCTGCAGTATGGAAGCAGCTTCCCCAAGCAGCACGCTTCTCAGCAGCTGCTTTCCATTCCTTCATGTTCCTCCCCAAGGAGATGGCTCATACCAGAGGCGTGAACAGGTGCTAGACATCATGAGAGATGCTAGCCCTCAAGAGTTGGGTTATTTCATGTCTCCTATTTAGAATTTCAGGAGCCTTTAGGCTTTCCATGTGTTCACATGTTCGCATGGTCACAAAAACTCTCAATTGCTGGCTCCATGTTTCTCCCCTCACCAGCTCTCCCAACCTACTCATTGATTCTGACAAGATCACTGCTAAATCCTTGGCTCCTGGTCAGATCTGGTAAACATGCATGAACAGATCTGACGCGGCAGTTAAATCACTCCTTCTCTTGAGATAAGCTTCTCCAGCCAACTGCAGGGGCGTTGCCAGAACACCAACTTACACACTATTGGTTCCAGGTCCCCCTCTCTGGGTCGCCTCTTTTCGTCTGCCACATACAGGTCCTTATTTCTCAACGTCACATGCTGTGAGACAGATCTGGCGAGACACTGTACTCCCCTGGGTGGTCAGGCTTTGAGAACACATGCTGTGCTGCATTTCTGTCCATCTCTCCTACAGCTAGCATACAGTATGTGGTCAATACATGTATCTCAAATAAGCCAAGGATGGTTAGATAAGAAGATGGAGAATGTTCATGCTTTCTTCTTCATCCACTTAACCTCAGAAGACCTGGAATCCACTTGGGGGTGGGCTGTGAGGTCCCTCCGCTGCTGAGAAGTACACCCCAGTTTTTTCAGGTGCATTGAAAATGTAGCATGCGTTGTCCACGCCAGTGAGGATGTTCTTTCAAACTTCGATTCAAAACAGAACTTAAGGTTCATCTGCCTGTCTTATGTTCCGAATCCTCACTCATTACTATCCCACTCATCTTTCCCCCACCTCTCAATTTAAAATAGTTTGCCTATTTGTCCTCTTTTGAAAGATATTCCACAGCATCCAGGAGGTGTTTTGCAAAGTACTGTGGCTTCCCAAGGACAGTTGATATGCCTCTTGGAGGCATCGATTACAGCCTTTCCTTTATCTCCCTGTCAAACCCTGTATAGCTCTGAGCTATCACTGAACGTGCTGTAAACAGTCCGGACAGCAAACGCGTTCGTGCTTCATTCCTTTTTCGGGCTGCGTTGCATTTGTGCTCCGAGTTTTGCCCAGCACCAAACTGCCCAGCTTAGGTGATTCATTCATTCAGTATTGAGCTCCTCTGGCAAGACGTTGATGAGGGAAAGCTCAGTGCTGCTAACCTTGACCTCCAGCCCCTTCATGTCTCTCCTCTGCAGCAAGATGTTTACACCTGAAAAGTTAAACTGGGGCCCATTGAAAGGTACAGAGAATAGTCAGGCTACCGTGGGCTTATTTTTGGTTATTCCTGCTTGGTTTTTAAGAAAATAAAACTTAAGGGCTACCAGACTAGTTTCTATACTAGACTCAGCCCTGACTGACTGTGAAAGTCCTTTTTACATTTGGGGCTCATTTGTGCAGTGGGAATTGTAGTAGCAGTGAGAATAATAAAGACTCTTTGCGCCGGGCGGTGGTGACGCACGCCTTTAATCCCAGCACTCGGGAGGCAGAGCCAGGCGGATCTCTGTGAGTTCGAGGCCAGCCTGGGCTACCAAGTGAGTTCCAGGAGAGGCGCAAAGCTACACAGAGAAACCCTGTCTCGAAAAACCAAAAAAATAAAAAAATAATAGTAAAAAAAAAAGTAAAGACTCTTTGCACCGGGTGGTGGGCTGAGTGGAGACCTCAGCTGTAAGCCACCTAACCTGAGTCTGAACTAGTAGCAGTGATAATCACAACTCTTAGATTCTGTTTAGCATCATGAACATGAACTTTAGAAACTTTCCATCTTCCTTGGTGGAGCGTGTCAGACCTAAGGTCTTACATGTGGAGACAGCCCAGAGTGCAATATTTCTTTAGCCATGGCCCAGGTCCCCCTGGCATCCCCACTGGCCATTGCTGGCCAGTTTCAGAGATGACAGTGTGTGTGTTTCTCCGTTGCTTTCAGCTGACATGCCTTCTGAGTCTTGTTCACTACAGCTGTGAAGGTTGCTCACTGAAAAGCTACTTCTTGTGACCCTTTCCCCCCCCAAGTAAGCAAGCGACACCTTTGTATTTCTACAGTAGATTTTTTTTTTAAGAAGAAGAAAAGAGAGAGAGAAGGAAAGGGAAAGAAAAAGGAGTTTGCCAAGAAAGCACGTGACTTGGTGAGATCGGGAAGATTTCAGGTTTTGTTAGTGTACTAGGTTTCACGTTAGTACTCTGAAACGCAGCCTTGAGCTGACTTGTGTTAGCAAAGGCCGTGAAACGTTCATTCAGTCCTGGTTACACCCATAACAAATGGTGTCATTTTGTACATCAGTGAGCCTTTTGGGGTCATTGGTACTGCTTGCCAAACCAGGAGGGCCGGGGCTAATTTTGACTTTCTGATGACAGACTTGGTTTCCAAGGGTGTTTGTGGATTCCCTGTGGATTTATGTTCTCTGCCACTCTGTTTCCTTTGCATAAAAATGAGGGCAGGATTGGGAATGTGACTCTATGGGGGTGCTTGCTTCAACTTGTTCTCGGCTCTGAGTTCAACCCAGTATCAGATAGACAGATAGATAGATGGAAGGATGGATGGATGGATGGATGGGTGATTGGATGGATGGATAGATAGATAGATAGATAGATAGATAGATAGATAGATAGATAAATGGGTTTCAGGCAAGTTAAAAGTCATACTGTATGGTTTACTTAAACTGGAACCAGTCTGGACATTAGCAGCTCTTAGTAATTATGTGATGTGCAGCTTGCAGCTGAAGCTATGAATGTTGAACCATGTGTTATTGTCGCTCAGATCACTCAGCTGTCCACCTTAATCTGGTTAAATGATTTTCTGATTGATGGATGGCATCATGACTTAACCCAGCGCAACTGCCATCAGTTATTGAGTATAAATGGCATACCAGCTACTGAACGTAAATACTTAGCATATACACTGTGTGATACTTTATAAAATGTATTTCCTAAAGTTACAAGCTCAGCCTCAAAGTTTTTTCACAAAATATCTTGCAATTGCTCCGTGTACTAAGGATTCTATCATTTAAAAAAATTGCTCTTTTACTATAATGACTTTTTGGTTGTGGGATTTCTGATACAATTTATCTCAGTTATTCAGAAAAAATGTAGAATCTCCCTTAATCCCTTTATCAGTAAGACAGAATTTGATAAAAAACAGTGAGGTGTCCAGATGTGGTGGCATATACATGTAATCCCAGCACTCAAGAGGTAGACACAGAAAGATTGAGGCACATTGAAGGCCAGCCGAGGCTACACACTGAGACCCTGTCTCCAACAAAGAAACAAACAGTAACAAAAGGTAATCAGCTAGATTGTAACCCTACTGAACATTTATATCTCGAGTATTTCAGGTTCCACATTAACCTGGGAACATCCCTCATAAAAAATATTCTGGTGTACTTTCCCCAGAAATACCTATTCTGTTTCATATCTTATCAACAGCTCAAAGCCATGGAAAGCACTCACTGGTGTTTTCAGATGGTGTAAAGGCCCCCACCCCACCACCACCATCGCTGCAAATGCCTGCACTCACAATGAGAATCACTTCAATAGGCTACAGTGCTGGATGGAAACCAGCAAGATGAACTGGAGCGGGCAAGCGATGTACACTTCTACTTTTAGATTCAAAAGGCAGTTGCGCAATTACAGGATGGGAGCAACTGAGCTTGGCAGCAGTTCCTGTGACTAAAAGCTTAATAAGAACCAACGGTAGGAAGGGACGGCTAAACAGAACGAATGTAGCTGTGTGCTTCCATGGTAGACATATTAATGGCTCGCTTTACTCTGCAGTGGTCACACTGAGTTGGGAGTAACGTGCTGGGTTCCAAGCACATTCAGGAGGGACTTTAACAAAGCAGACTAGCTATTAAGAGGGTGTTGAATCCAGTCCAAGATACATTTATGGGGCTCCTGTTTCGAGCAGGCAGTGTGCAAACTAGGGCCGGCCATAAAGCGAGGAAGAGACATTGTTGGTCTCTAGCCTCAAGGACTTGGACACATAAACGGAGAGCCAGACAGGTAGGTACATGACTGTACAACAAAGCAGACTCGGAAAGCCAGAAGCACAAAGAATGTGCTGTGGGAATCTGGGGGTGGGGCCGACTGTAGGATTTGTACAGGAAATGAGGAAGGCTTGAATGCGAAGATGTAGAGACAGGAAAACTCGGGTACCGCTGAGGAATACTGAGCAGTCTAGGTTGGCTGGAAGGGCCGGGTAAGGCTGAGAGGAGGGAACCGACCTGAGAAAAGCTTGGGGACAGAGCATGAGGACAGTGGTTGGGGGTGGAAAAGACGCTCCAGTTAACGAGCCTTGGGAAATAATGACACAGGACAACTCCTGGGGAAGGGTATTTAGTCAAGAGGAAAGATGGCCAAATCGCCCTGGTGGCTGTGGGTCAGATTTACTCTGGGTACTTCCAGAAGTAAAAATGTGTCTCGGAGGGTTTCCAATGTTCCTGAGTATGGGTTTGATGCTGTTTGGTTTTTGTTTTTTAATCAAAACTGCCCAAGTGAAGCAGGGAATACTTCAGCGCTTGTGAATAACACCCCGGATAGACTCAGGTCTCTGGCCCGAACGCTGAGGAGAATCTTCATCATGATGTAGTGCATGAACAAGTGAAAAAAATCGTTTCAGCAATGAACGCCCCTTTAGAAAGAGCAAGAAATTGTTAATACAACTTTGCAACTCCTCCGACTCGTTCATTGTTATAGCGGGCCAACCATAGCCCTGAATCGTTCATTTAAAGCCCATGTTTGCGTCTTGTTTTTCCCTCTTCCTTGCTGTGAGCACCGTATTCCTTCTTAGCAATATCCCCCATGCATCCCCACTGGCTGCATCACCCTCCACCCTGTTCCCGCACTCTGAGTTAAATTAAACTTTTTCTACCAGCCAGCCCCACACCTCGTCACTCTCAAGTCAACCAAATGTCACCTCTGTCCCCTTTCTTTTCTTCACACTCCTAGATCCCTGGACCATTGATAATGAATGTAGTTTATTGAGGCACATTTTAGGCCAGCCTATGCTACACAGTGAGTTCAGGGCAGCTGGGGCTACATGGCCATCCTAGATCACTCCTAGGATCCCTGGTCCATTGGTAATAAGTGTAGTTGGATGTAGGAAACTGTCCAATTTTCTTTGGAGAATATTTTTTAAGAATCTTGATCACCTCCTTGAAAAAAAAACCTTTAAAATAGGAAAGTGATGGGCGACAGGAAGAAATGAGCGCTACAGAACTCAAGCAGCAGTCACAGAACCAGCTCCTTTCTCTTATATTTTTGGTTGTGAGCCCAGCCTTTAACGGCTGAGCCATCTCTCCAGCCCGCAGCCCCTTTCTCTAGAAAGCAGCCAGTTGGGAAAGTGTTGGCCACTGCTGGTGGAACGTATCAGAAAACCTCCAGTCCATTGTTGCCCCTGTGCCTGGGGCAGAAACACAGCTTTTCCTGTTACAAGGTGGGAAACGGTCGTGCTCCCGCCAAGGACAGAGATGGGAAAGGCTGACTCGCTCCAGCCCTGAGGACTGTTTCACTCCATGACTGATATTGCTTTATTGTTTGGCTCAGGTAGCTGGGCAAATATAATCTCTGACTCCCTGGGTGTGTCCATTCCTTCATAGATTAGATAAGAACAATCGATGAGCTTTTAAATGCTGAGAAAGCTAATCAGAACCGAAAGGGAGTCACAGCCAAGAAATAACACCGAGAGAAAGGCACCTACTGAACTTGCCTCCTCTACCTTCCCTTTTCCTCTGCTTTTCAGTTTCCCAATCTCTGTTTTTTGTCTTTTCTCTCTTCCTGTCAGCCCGTCAACTCCCTTCTCCCCACACACCCTTCTTTCCTCCCCTCCCAGCCCAAACGCCATCCCCAAAGACTGAATTTGGCACACTCTACCTGATCAGAAAGTGCGACTGAATTTGGCTTTTAAATATATTCTTTTAAAGAGTAAATAAGATTCACATTTAATTTAGGAAATAGATGATCAAAGTTTGCTCTGACTGATTTAAAAAAAAAATGCATCTTCTTTAAAATTCCTCATTTCAGGCTCTGGTCGTGAACTTGAACCCCAATCCCATTCCAAATTAGGTTCTGGTTCCAGAATCGTAGCGTGCCAAGGAATGGGGTGAGGGTGGAAGATGGATGGATATGGGTTTGTGTGGGCGTGTGTGGCTCTTTTGACCGTAGGAGGATGCACCCTGGGCTGGAGCCATTGTCATGCCTCAGCTGTTCTTTGGGGAAGCTGGGCCAGGTTGAATTGGTTTTCAGCATCCATGCTGTTTTCAACTTCTCTGGGGCTTTCACTACACTTCCTTTTCTTCTATGAGGGACAAGAGCCTTGCGTGGGAAGAAAAAAGCAACCCACCCCCCTTGACATCTGCCATGTTCAGCTCTCAACTACACATATCCTCTGGCTAACTTTGGACAAGTGGAGCCCAGTTGTAAAATCCGTTCATGGCCATTCAGCATTCCGGCAGTTAGGAGACACACTGTCGTGGTCATCTTCATAAAAAAAGGCCTGCAGGAAGGTCTATTCCATGGCAGGAAACATAACCCAACTGTAAAAAGGGCTGTTTTTGGAAATCACAAACCACTCATCCAGTGGTTGGTTGCTAGTTGTGATTTGGGAGGGAGGAAAGACAGAAGGGGGCCCTCAGCTGGGGCTCTGGCCCTCAAAGAACTTCCCCTCATTAACCCAAAGCCATTGACCGCCTCCGCAGGCCCGTTCTATTAGTGAATTCACCTACTTTCCCACTGTTAGGGCTCCTGGTGGGTGCCACAAGAGGCCTACCACGCAGAGGAAGGCACGTCTTCCCACAAGCAAGGGGATTATTTTCAAAGTCAGCTCTCCAGGTATGATCAGGAGTCTCTGACCACCCTGATGTCCCCTCTACCCAGCACACACTTGTCTTTTTCCTGCTTTTTTCCATGGTCCTGGGGTTTCTAAATCTTGGCAGGAAGACAGTGATTCCTTTGTGCTGGGCTGTTACAATGAGGTAACCGAAGAAAAGGTCTTGGTCTGAGGCTGTCAGCTGTTACTAATCACTCTTCCCCTGCCTGTCGCGGGTCCACTCGCCTCTCCCTCTTGCCCTGCTTAGCACACATAAAGAAGATGAATTACTCTCTGGTTCCTCTTCAAAAAAGCATATTGTGTGACACATTCCAACACTGTGAGTAAAGGATGGGCTAATGTGAAGGGTAAATGGGCATCTAAACCACCTCACAGGGGGTCTCGCACCCGCAGCTGGGAGCCTCTGAGACAAGAGTTTCAGAGTTGCCCCCTACGACCATTTCCGGTGACCTCTCTGAGACTGACAGGAAGTCCCTGGGGTAGGGTCCAGAGTAAACAGCACCACCAGAATTACAGGGCTGGATTAGGACCAGAACTAAGAGAGTGAAAGCGTGGGCACTCAGGGATCTCATTGCCATTCAGGCTCAGAGAGGGAGCTTCCAGGCTAAGGTTACGCCAACAGACACTTTGGCGCTGGTATCGGAGGTAGCAATAATGGACCTCAGTTTCCCCTCTCTGCTTCTGTCTATGTGAGTCGAAAAACAAAGCAAAACAATTGCACCACAGCTATGGCCAGAGAAAAAGAAAAAAGACCGTCTGTTTAGTCCTCGAAATCTGAGGAGAAAAGTGATTTATTTGGCTTTTTCTGCCATCAATAATATTGTCCACTCCACTGATTTTTTTTTCCCATTGACCAATCTTTCAAAAAGAGAGTTCCTTGTTTACTTTCCTATGCTTCATTTTTCTAGGGAACACTGGAGCTCAAAGATGTGGTTAACAAGTTTTAGAGGTCAAATTAAAAAATCAATTTTCCTGACAAATTATATCCGTCATATATGCCATCAAGTGTTAGGGCCGGTTGCTTTCATGTATACGAACTTCTAAAGCTAAATGTCATTCAGGATAACAAAAAGAAAGGTTCCTCGATATGATCAGCCATCACCAGGAAGGAAACTTTGGCTGAGGTTAAAAAAAAGAAAAAAAACACCTGAAAATATTTATAATTGAACTTGAAGAGAAAGCTGTAATATCTCTCTGAGCCTTTGTGAAGACAACTTAATGTTCAGGGTGGCTCAAGCCTACAATCTCAGGAGGCTGAGAGGGAAGGGTTGTCATGATTACTTGGGCTACATAGTATGTTCTGGGCTTGCTCTGGCTACATAGTGAGACCCTGTGCCAAAAAGAAAAAAAAAAATCTGGGGAAATGACTTACTAAGAAAGTTTGAGGTACAAGCATGAGGATAAGGACCTAGATTTGGATGCCCAGCACTCACGTTAAAAATTGGCCCTGGGGTCCATTCTGTGTTGGCCGACTAATCCTGGGCGTGAGGCCTGTTCTGGACTGTGGTTGTGTACCTAGTGATGCTCCACTTGACAAAGCTGATTTTCCCCGGCCAAGAGGTACCAATTGCAAATGGCTTCTTGGTTAAGCATGTGTACTTCCTTTTCTCAGTGCTGGGATTTTGTCTGGTTTGCACTTTTATAGGTATAGTGCATGGGGTCACAGTCTCTACAAGTTCCTACGAGCATCAGTCCTGTTACATCCGGAAGATACTGTTTCCTTGGGGTCATTTATTCCCTCTAGCTCTTACAATCTTTCTGCCTTCTCTTTCACATCAGTCTCTGAACCTTGAGGGGAAGGGCAGAGTGCTCCAAAGACTCTACCTCTCCGCACATTGTCCAGTTGTGGGCCTCTGTATTAATTCCCATCTGCTGTGAAAGCTTCTCCTATGAGGGTTGATCAAGGCACTGATTTATGGTATAACAATGTGTCATTAGGACTCATTTTATTGCTGTGCTCATCTAGCAGAACAGTAGTAGTAGGTTTTCCCCTTTGCCCATGACCTATCTAGTCTCAGGTTCTCGGCCACTTTAATGTTGCTGGGTATGGATTCTATCTCTTTGGGATGGGCCTTAAATCCAATCAAAAAGTACCTGGTTATTTTGATTTGTTTTTGTCTTACTGGTTTCTTGCTTTTTTTTTTTAAGATAGTTTTGATTTTCAAAGTTTTGTTTTTGCTGAGAAAGAAAGAGACAGACAGAAAGAATAAATGTGAAGCTGGGTGGGTAGGGAGGTGGTGGGAAGGATGTGGGAGGAGTTGGGGAAGGGAAGGAATGTGATCAAAACATATTGCATGGAAATTAGATTTTAAAAGAAAAAAGTTACTATAGTTATATGTACTTATAACTTAAGGGCCATGAGGACAAGGAACAAAAGTAAGAGGAGTGCTGGGGTTTGCTGGACCAGCCTCGCCCAGGAAAAAAACTCACAAGCTCCAGGTTTAATGAGAGACCCTCTCTCAAGGGGTTAAGGCAAAGGGCAACAAAGGAAGACACTTGAGTACCTCCTTCAGACCCCACAAACTCAGGCACCCCTCACACACACATACACACACACACATCACACACAGAGGAACTTGCCTTCTTTACAGAAGAAATTCTATGAAATGAAGCTTTTCCCTTATCATAATTGTAAGAATGATAAACTGCGCTGGTTACCACACGGAGAGGTCATGAGCCTCGACTACCCAGTATCAGAACTTTATTAGGAGGAAGAGGGGTGGAGGCAGAAGAACCAGGCCTGGGGGTGGGGGGATGCACATGAAGAGAGCAGAAAGAAAGTTGCGGGGGGGGGGGGGGGGGGGGGGAGAACAGAATAGAGAGAGAGTGTAGTGTCTGTGTCCGGCTTTTTAAGGCTTCCCCATGAACATGCGCAAGCAGGCTTACAGATCCACACCACGCATGCGCTGATTGCATGACCACACCACATGCACATAGTCACTAGTGCACACTAATGACGTGAGATACAAGACCCTTTGCTTAACTCCTGAACTGCACATGTGCAGCCATGCAGCTGGAGTGAGGGCAGAATTCTAACAATAATGCCTGAAAGATTTCTGTTCCGATGAACTGACCAGGAGCAGACGCTGGAAGCCAGCACCCTTACTCCTTTGACCTCCGCTCATGAAAAGACACTAGCTCCGAGGTCTGAGGAGTAGCCCAGAGTCCCTGGTAATGACAATGAAGAGAAGGGTAACACAACAGTTGTGGTTCCTTTTTAAAGCCCCTGTTGCCAGCTGAGTGGGGATATAACCAGTGTTGGTAAATCCAAACCCAGAATGAGAAATGCATCTCACAGTGTGGCCTGGCACATTCATATCGATAGGCAGGAAGGTGAAAAACATCACCAAACACTGCTCGTCTTTACCTCATTCAATACCTTCTAGTATTTCCTGTGCTATTCTTTTCTGTTAGTTGATTAAGAAAAAATGCGGTCATGACCAACTAAACCAATTTCACAACCTGAGAAGTAAGCACTCACCTTTTGTCCTCACCTTTCTCTGTCTACTTTTCTTTTGTTGTCTGTTTGTTAACTCACTCACTCTTCCATCAAAGTACGGAAAGATAGAACAGTAGCAATCTCTCCTGTGTGCTCGCCTGAAAGAATGAACTAGATCAGCAAGCAGAGAAACTAAGACGGGAGTGTGCAAATGTTCTGCCACAGAGCTACAGCCCCTGCCTGCCTCATACTTTCCCTTTAGAGCTAGAATACCATTAAGATGCCCAGGCTGACCTTGAACTTGCAATCCTAAACTCCTGAGTAACTAGAATCTACAGGTCTATATACCACCAGGCCCAGTGTGACAACACATCATTCTTTACCAACACTTTGAAAGCTGACTTTTAAAGATTGGCTCAAAGGTGAATAGAATCGTAGAACTTTCGTGTTCTTTGCTGTCTAATCTGTAAAGAGCCAGAAGAAAATATTGCAATACAAAAGATGTCCACATAGTTTTAGTCAGGGATTTAAAATGACTTGCTGGGTGCTCACACCCTAACTCCACTGCCCCTCCCTCTGTGACCTTTTGACCCTCTGGTTCCAACACCTTTGTAGATGACTGTTTGCCCAACACTCAGCAGGAGACAGCTGCTCAAGACACCAGGACTCGTTTCTCAATCTACCATACGCACATGAAATAAATGGTACTTTTAGAGTTTAATTCTCCCATCTTTAAAAGCCACATCACCTTGTATTCCCATGAATACGGTACATGTTCATCCTTGAGTCCTCTGCTGTAAGCTTGCCCATCTTGAAATTCTAGGAGGACTGGAAACAGGCGGCTTTCATTAGATGAGGGTTTGAGAGTGCATTGTGAAGAAGGAACACGTCTAAGAAGAACTCGGAACCGAAGCAGAGCAATCATCTTGAATCAGCAGCTGCCACTGCCCTCTTCTGTTCCTCCTGGGCCTGGTCCAGGGGCCTTGGAAGAGTAATGAAGTGTCATGAGAATACGTGGAGAGACAATTCAAAACAGAAGGCTGCTTTGCATTTCTTGTGCCAAAACCAGAGACTGGAATTGTGAGGGAAGCAGACCGAAACACGTCCGTTTGTAAGGCATAGATTTTTTAGCAGATGGGAGAGTGGAATCCATGAAAATGACAGAACCTCGGGAGCTTGGCGTTATTTATGTTCCCCTTTAAAACTTGGCTGAAGACATATTTCATTTATCCAAGTCATACAAAACATTGTATCAAAAGGAAATTTAATTTACAATTCAGAGGTCCACATAGTATGCAGGAAATGCTCCTCTCTTCCCCCTCCAAAATATCCCATGAATTTTTTGGTGCATATTTGCTGTACTAAACTGATTACCTAAAGGCTTTCTTCATAAGTAAAAAAGTTATTCTCTATTTGCTTCTTATTATCTTCAAGTGCCTGCCACCTAAGACACACAAGTATTTGTAGCAATTTTTTAATCTTTGAGAGTCTAGAAAGCATCCTGTTTAATCTCTTTTCAGTGCTTAACTCTTACATATATTGAAGGATTTCGGGAACGGTTACTTGCATGATAATTGCTTATTGATGAATAGATTTTTCAGAAGCCAGAAAAATCGATGGCCTTCCACCCTCCATTACTACCTGCCTGTCTGCTCTGGACCACTTTTCCGGGAGTGGAGGGAGGGTTCGCACTACCAGGTCAGCTCTCTAGCTATCCCTTCCCATGACGAGGACTACTCAGCCTGGCCCTTGGGTAGCTCTAAGGCATGGAGAGGAACTGAGCAGAGACTTTCCACAATTACATCCCTATAATAGTGTCCTCCTCAAATCAAGTGCTTTGTCTCAACTCGGCACATGAAAGCTAGGGAGAGTCCACATGGAGAACAAGAAGTGTTGTGTGGGCAACTCCTGAGAGGATGCAATCAGCAAGGTGGTCTTTCAGAGGCGTGGCTTGGATGTTGCCACTGCGGTTATTAGCTGTGAAACACTGGGAAAGTCATTCACTTCTCTGGGCTCTTGTTTCTTTACCTACAAAACTGTATCAATGATATCAGCGTTATGCCACGCCATGGAATTAAATGAGTATACAGCCTCAGGACTTTATGAATGAGCCTACGGATTAACGTAGAGGTTAATTCAAAGTATACAAACCATATGGGCATATTGTTGTACCTGGGAGAGCCATCATGGTACTTTACAAGAACACAATATAGGATTTCTTTTGGATTTCAGGATTCTGGTGGCAGGTTTTTTCCTAATACAGATGTTGAGATGTCAAGTGAGAAAAAAAAGAGGCTGGTGAGATCACTATCTTTACAACTCACTCTGGAATGCGTTTTTCAGACATGTTAGACGAATACCCGGCTATCGTAACACACTCCCCTACCCAAGTGACTTCTCGTCTCCCATCACCTCAGTGCCCTCTTCTCCCCTATATTTTAAACTAAATGACACGGATCTATGCAAACTTTCCCTCTCTAAACATTTGGGACATTCCTGCCAAAGTTTCCTTTTCTACAAAGTGATTTAGTAGTCTATCTTCCCTTGCCCCAGACTCTCTTCATGTGTGTTTAGTCTCTGCCATAGAACTTGGTCTCTCATATTTCATCATGAGGGCAGGGGAGGGTGGTTAGAGTTCAGGTGTGGGAGAGGAAGAACAATGTCCTGCTTGCTTGAGGTTTGTCTTCCAGAATTCTCCTATCATTTTCCTGGCCCTACTAGTTTCAAGGCCATTGTGTGAGGAACAAGTTGTACACATCTGTCCTGCTGTTTCCCTGACAACAACATATGGCCTTGTTCTCGGTAGGGTCTTTAGTTTTAGAAGCCGAAGTATTCCAGGAGCAGGAATGAGCAAGTGGTCCTGTGTGGGACATCAGACTCCCTTTAGGAGAAGGACTTCCATGGAGAATTGGTTAGTGATGGGATCTTCTTTGGTTGAGACAATAACAGCCTATTTTCTCTCAAAACTAAAGGGCCAATATGCAGATGTGGGCAAGACCTCTTCTTTGATTAATGATTCTCATTTTGTGCTTATTGCTAAGAAAACACCTTCTGATGGTTGTCTTTGTTATTTCAGAATTAGAAAGTATGAAAAAATACTTCCATGTTGGTTTTCATTCAAAGCATGTTAAGAAACCTATAAACCATTTCCTAAAGGTACTGTCCCTATAGCTGTGGGTACTATGATAATGCTCCCATCCCTCTGGCCGGGGTGGGGGTGGGGGGTACGGAAACCTCCTCCTCTGTCTGCAACTTTGGACCCAATGCTATCTTGACCACCAGTGTCTTCTTTAAATAGCTATAGGTTGGCAGTCATGGGCAGAAGGATCAGAGAAGACGTCTAAGAAGGACTACAGGATAGGAGGCAGAGGAAAAGAAAACCTCCTCTGAGAGGAAGAAAATACTGCCGCCTGGTACCTCCTAGCAGAGATACCAGCCATTGCACTTATGCCACTCCCTAAGTAGACAGAGAAAGAGCCGGGAGGATGATGTAGTCCAGTGATGTCTAGTCAGGCAAGCCTGCAAGAGAGTGGGCCCCTTAGAGGAAATATCATTGCAATAATAGCAACATAAAGATACTTTGGCACATGAAGCAGACCTGAGAATGAAAATGGGAGATGAACAGGTCTGCTGAGAACATATTAGCCCGGTTATCATGTCACTGAAGCCCTGAGTGGTGCCATCTCAGTAAATGGACACTTAACCCTGGGTTTCAAGGATAAGAGGTCAAGGTCATGCACTAAAGTCAGTCAGCCTCCTCATCTGTGAGAGCTGTGGCTGGTTGTCTCAGGGGCATCACATTTACAAAACTTAGCTACATAAGGTCTAAGTTTGACTTTCCATTACACTCTACTTGCTATTCACTAGAACCTTAGACTTTTGGTGATTATTAAGTAAATGCTTATGAAAATTATAAGTGATACAATTCAAATGTGATTGGAATTATAAATGGAAAGTCATAATTTCAATCCCTCCTTCAGTACCTTTGTGTCAACATTTTTAGACAAGTTTAACCAGTTACTTAACAATCATGGATACTTTTTTCAATACTTACCCTAAATATGTTTGTATAAATGTGGGCACTGATATCTATTATTGAAATACACTAATGGGTCTGGAGAGATGGCTCAGAAGTTAAAAGCCATGACTGCCCTTCCAGAGGACCCAAGTTCAATTCCCAGCACCCACATGGCAGCTCACAACTGTGTAACTCCAGTTCCAGGGAATTCAACACCCTCACACAGACATACATGTACCCAATAACCAATGCACATAAAATAAAAGCAAATAAATCACTAAAAGAAAAAGAAATACACTATTACCTTTTAATACATTTATAAAAACACAAATAGTAAATAGTGGGACTGGACAGATGGATTAGTAGTTAAGAGTGCTTTCTGATCTTCCAGGGGACCCAAGTTCAGTTCCCACCACCCATACTGGGCAGCTTAGCTTGTACCACTGGGAGCCCTTAAAAGCCATATGTCCTTTTCCACCTGGACTAACACTGGACTTCCCCTTAAGTAGACACTGATTATGTCTTGAAAACAAGAAGAAGGGGTATTTTTAACATGTCATGAGGTGTCCTATGGGACAAGGAAGAGGGAGGTGGTGTACAAGAATAAGGAGACATCCACAAAGAATTTTTTTTTCAACTTTATTAAATGAGATGAAATAAAACAGCAGAGATGTAGTATGAGAACTTTGGCCTTTAGAACCCAATGTTTGCCTGAAATACAAATTGAAGATAGATTGGCAAGTGCTTGTATTAAAAACAAATGTTACATAAAAGACACCCAAAAGACTCCATAACACACATACAAAATAATAACTCAATGGAAGCCTTTGTATGTGACTCAACACAGTGCTTAGACTTGGGTAAACTTACACTATCCTGATGGAAATTTATACTCATACTCTCATACACAAACACACACTACTTACACACGTAGGTTCTCCCAACTTATAATAACTAAGGGAAGAAATTAATCACACCTCAAGCTTTTAGGAAACTGGTGTCACTTGGCCCATGAAATCAATCTGGAGTAGAACATGGGTGATCACATGTTCACTGACAAATTCTCACAGTTGGTATTTCTGGGAGGGATGAAGGGAAGCAGGTGTAGAAGGAAATGAGGTTCCCATTGTCTTCCACTGGAGAATTCCTCAAACTGACTTCCTGAAAATCTTCTGTTTGCCTTCCCCAGGAATGGCGGCCCTAGATAGTAAGGCATCAGGGAAGATGGGCATGCGAGCTGTAGTCTATTACATGACTACCACCATCATTGCTGTGGTGATTGGCATAATCATTGTCATCATCATCCATCCTGGAAAGGGCACAAAGGAAAACATGTACAGAGAAGGTAAAATTGTACAAGTGACTGCCGCAGATGCCTTCCTGGATTTAATCAGGTATGTCCTTGTAACCCGTCCCTAGGGTATACACTGACCACACGCTTCTTATTTCGGGAAGCCAACCAAACTCTCAAAGAGGTTATCTGACAGGACCAGCCCTGTCAGGCTTGAAATGGAAGTCACATCTCTCCCTCCTGCTAACGGAAGTTGATATTGAGGCTCTATCTTCTTATCTCATGCAGAAGAGGTGAGATGAAAAAGAAGGAGATGATCTGGAGAGTCCTGCTGTGGGATTCAAAAATCTCATCTCTGAGTTGTCTCCACTGTGCAGTTCAACCTGGACTAACTACATAATTCTTGATGTTCTTTCCCCAAGTCTTGCTCTGTAAGATAGTTTTTAGCAAAGTATGGCCTGGTCCTTAGATTCCCTGGTCTGTATCATTGTCCAGTACAAGCCACAGCGTGGTTCAGCAGGGACTTTCGTGTTCATCTGACCATTCCTGACTAATGTTCCCTCTTTTATACTATTTGCAAAGAAAGGATTTGGCAGATCAGTATAAAAAGGCTGAGGAGGCTCTTCAGTAGTGTATTATAAACAAACAAGATGCTGATCACAATTGAGTCTTACCCAACACTTGAAGTAGAGTTGGTGATCATCAGAGCAAGACAAAGTTTGAGCCTGACATTTTCTTTCTTTCTCTCTACACACCTGACCTTGGATCAGTCAGATCTTAACAACAAGCACTCTATATATTCAAAAGTAACTCTGAAAGTCAGCATGGCTGTGCAATGCTTTTGTTTGTTTTTGCTCTTTTAGGGGGCCTGCCACACATCTCCCAAATAAATCACACATGGAGGCTTATTCTTAATTATAAATGCCCAGTCTTAGCTTGGCTTGTTTCTAGCCAGCTTTCCTTAAATTATCCCATCTATCTTTTGCCTCTGGACTTTTATCTTTCTCTATTCCTGTATACCTTCCTTTCTTACTCTATTAAGGTTGTGGAGCTGGGTGGCTGAGTAGCTGGCCCCTGAAGTCCTCCACCTTCCTTTCTTGTTCCTTCTCCTTCCCTCTTTCCAGATTTCTCCTTCTATCAATCTCTCTGCCTGTCAGCCCAGCCCATCCTTTCTCCTGCCTCGCCATTGGCTGTTCAACTCTTTATTAGACCATCAGGTGTTTTAGGCAGGCACAGTAACACAGCTTCACAGAGTTCAACAAATGCAACATAAACAAAAGTAACACACCTTAAAATAATATTCTACAATAGTACAAGCTATAATCTCTGCCCTGGGTGACTGTAACAGGAGAATCATGAATTTGAAGCCTGCCTCACCTGGGCTACATAGCAAGACCCTGTCTCTGAACAGATTCAGGGAGACCCTAAGGTAAAATGAGACAAGTAGGAAGCTGAACAGGGCAAGGGACTAATGGCATATGATAATTACTTTTTTTTCTCTTATTACCCTGGAAGCTGTCAGCAAATGCCACTAAACAAAGCCAAAAGGAGTCAGAAAGCCAGCAAATCCATATGCTGTGTTCCCTAAGGGTTAGATCCTAGGGCTCTGCACAGAATGCTGGATGGATCTAGCAGGGCAAATGGAGGATGTCCTAACACAGGCCTCTAGATTCGTGACGGCTTTGCATTCTCTAACTCTGTGGCCCTAATCTTTCCCATCAATCTTAACCTTTTCTTCCTCTTTACATCTTACCTGCGAAGACCCGAAGTCGCCTATGCTAGGTAGCCACTCCCAAGGGTTCCCAATGGTTGGTCTGAGAGAAGCTTCTTCGAGGGACTGATTCTTGAAAGCCTTTTCATAGAGTACAGCCCAATGCTCTAACTGCCTTGTATTCCCTGCCCGGTGAGAGCAATAACAAAGATACATGTCCCTGGGGGGAGGTGGAGAGAGGATAGGGAAGGGCAAATGATATAATTATATTATAATTTCAAAAAATTAAGAAGTATTATAAAAAGATCCCTGCAAATTAGTAACTGATGACTATGTTTTTATTAAGTTCATGGAACTAATTACAACTTTTACTATGTTTCCATGAACAAATGGTTAGTTTGGGTTAGGAATATTATATTGTCCTTTTTGTGTCATTTTTGCCTTTGAAAATTGAGATCTTGTTATCCACGGCCTATATCTGTTGGCCCATCAGAGTATCGTAAGTTTCTATCCTTGGCCCCGTAAAAAGTGTGTGGCTCTCCTGCCCCTTCCTTCACTTGGGCATTTATCTTAGAAGTTCTTTGAATGTATACTTGTGTCATAGAAAAAAACCCACAGAGCGAAGATTGGAAGGAAAAGAACACTGGAGGGTCCAGATAGCAACAAGAAAGAGTCAAACAATTATAGCCTTGAAGTATGAGTTTGACAGCACACAATCTCTAGAATCTCCAGTTCTAGAGTCCTGTCTCCTCCCAGTCTCCCATCGTAGAGTCCTAATGGTGGTTCAATCCACTCTCCTCCTTTGTAGATGAATCGACTGAGACACAAGTGGTTGCCGTTGACTTGGCCAGTGTTACATTCCTGAGCAAGACTGTTTCTCCTCCTCAACTCATCACTCTGACACAATCTCTGAGGAAGTGACAAACCTTGCCACAGAGGCCTCAAGTTCACATATTGGGTCAAACTCTCCCCTGACTCCCAAAGAGCTGGGACTCTCTGGGATGCTGTCTCTATCTCCCTGAAAGCCTGCAGAGGAAAATAGTCCATGGTGCAACTAATCATGTCTTTCGAATCATATCTTTTGATCCCTAGACCCATAGCACCACCACAACATAACCACTTTTGGATATGTACAGAGTCAGCCACCCTGCTGATGGAGAAGTCATCTCTGTTTCTTCCAAGGAGGGAGGTTTAAATAATGTAATGGCTGAATGAAAAACTCCCATGGGCTAAGAGGAGGATATTTGGGTTGAATTTGGGACTTCCTTGAAAAACATGAATTGCTTGGGCCATACCTAGGAACAACCATGTATCCAGTTTCAAGTCACAATGTCTCTTTTTCTGTTTGCTATTTCATTCATTACCTTAGACACAGTGGTGCAGTATTTAAGAAACAAAGTTCCTATTGGGGAAGTTTTGCAAATGACTGCTGCTTTCTTTGCAGGAACATGTTCCCTCCCAATCTGGTGGAAGCCTGCTTTAAACAGGTAAACGCTCTCCAGCTGCCAAGTCACCTTTTAAATTCTTCTTTGGGGACTGGAAAGATGGCTCAGTGGTTATGAGTACTGACTGTTCTTCCAGAGGACCCAGGTTCCGATTCCAGCATCTATGTCCAGTGACTCACAACCCGAGGAACTTCAGCTCCAGTAGATCCAACACCCCTAACCTCTCCAGGCACCTGAATTCACATGCACATACCTATACTTACACACACACACACACACACACACACACACACACACACACACACACACATGTTTAAAAATAATAAAACATAAATACCTCTTGGACATATCAAGCCAGTAGGGCCCTCTTCTCTTCCCTTTTCCTTCTCTACAGTAAGAAATACTTCTGGCCAACTGTACGGAAAGCACCAGGACTACCTGGGACACTTAGGTGACATGGTCCTTTACTTGTGTTAAAGATGTCCTAGTTGCCAGGCACACTCATATTACACACCAACAGCACATTTAGTCTATGTTATCTTTAAGAGGACTAATTAGGAGGCCCTCTCTTTCTTCCTCTCCTTGGGTTCCCATGCAAAAACTCACCAAAGTGAGCAAATTCAAATATAAATAAATGTACTAACAACTTGCTTTAAAGTTAGACAGACTATTCTGGTTTCTGGGCTTGGTTTAAAAATCACCGGCTTACTTATTAAAAGTCTATGAAGAGTCCTAGGGATTCTAGAGAAGAACCATATTGGAAAGGAATGGCATCATCATTTACGAAATGCCTGCTGTGTGCCAAGCACCAATGTTCTATTTAGTCCTCCCATGAACACGGTGAGTAGCACGGTCTTCACTCACGAGGCTGCTCATTTATGAGAATGGGGCATTACGTAATACGCACAGGTTCTCACAAGTAGTAAATGGCAGACCCAGAATTCAGATCCGTGACTTCCATCCTCTTCCTACCGCTCCATGTTGCTTCCTAGAAAGCAACCCAGAGACTCTACCTGGAGGTCATGGTGAGGTCCAGCCCTTTCTGCCTCTTATCTTAGCAATTCTTGGCTCTCTACATGATGGGTACAAATATCTTCTAGTATTGGGAAATATAGTTCTTCCTCACCTCACTTGATTAAAAAAGCTCTGTTGCCCAAGCTGTGAAAGGGGAAATATACTGTAGATTAAACGCTACTTCCCAAACACTCCTTCCTCTCTGTGGTTCAATTCACCCAACCTTTCTGCTTGGGATATACAAAGTAAAATCAAACCCTGACCTCATGGAGAACTGGGTTGTACACATGTGAGACACCATCTTTCCCCCTCCCTTAGACTATTTGTAAAAGCTAATGCACAAGCAGACTGCAAGATCAAAACACACTCCCTTCTTTAAAAAAAAAAAAAAAAAAGCCAATAGAGCGCAGAGGATCACAAGCCTAAGGCTAGCCTGGGCTACAGAGTGAGTTCAAGCCTACCCTTGGTGATTTAATGAGGCATTGTCTCAAAACATAAAGCAATGGGCAGGCAAGGTGGCTCAGCTGGTAAAGGCCTTTGTCACCAAGCCTGATAACTTGAAGTCAGTCCCTGGGACCCACGTGTTGGGAGGAGAAATGACCCTCCCAAATTGCTCTCTGACCCCCACATGTGCTCCAAGGCATGTGCCCCTAACCCCATTAGATAAATAAACGCAACAAAATTTTAATTGTGTGTGTGTGTGTGTGTGTGTGTGTGTGTGTGTGTGTGTGTGTGTGTCTGTGTATAACAAAAAGAGGGATGTGGACACAGGCTAGGTGTAGAGTGCTTAGAGAGCACATTCAAGACCCCGAGTTTAGTTCCCAGGACCACAAAAGTAAAAAAATGCTCAGGCAGCCAAAAATCTAACTTCCTTTTTTCAAGAACTACAGTAACAATAAAGAATAAATCCCTTTCAATCCAGCAAACCAACCCAGCATCGTGAGTCTGTCTGTTCATGAGCTGGCAATGGATGACATCAAAAATGCTGATTTCTAGATCTGTTAGACGGGAAAAGTGCTGACCTTTACAGGCTTGTGTTTAGTTTGGGTGCAATTGCAGGACTGTGAGGGGGAAGCAAATGTGTTGCCCTAAGATCTATTTGGCTTAGACTAGAGTGTAAATAAGGTTTCTGGGGAGGCTCTAAAATACATCTAAAGGTGAAGAGTAGGAGGCTTAAGACCGGATGACCAGGCCTGAAAATGTACCCTGGAGAATCCACAGAATCCACAAATACCCCAGTGAAGAGACTGAGAGTTGACTGTAATAGAATTTTATGTGTTTTTAAAATGACCAGCAATCCACCGTATTGACAGCTGACCATGCCCTTGTTTGGAGATGGTAGCTTTCCAATAGACCAGGAAGTCTCCTGCTCATTCTTGGTACAAAAATAGCCAAGTACTTCATGTGTTGCCATGCCTTCTTCCCTAGATTCTAAACCCAGTCAACGATCACACACTGTTACTCGCTGTTGCTTTAGGACCAATGCTATCAAGGCCAGGGTAGGGATTTCACTTTTCTGGAGATCATAGCAGGATAGGCTTAACTGTGGCCACAGCAATGTTCTCAGCACTTGCTGACTGGATTATCTACACAGTAGTTGTGGGGGAAGGGCAAGACTTGGCTAAGAGAAAAGTGACATGGTCTTGGAGCAAGAAGATTGTCATTACCACTTACTAAGCAGGGAGCTATTAAGAGTAGGAATTGCCGGGCGGTGGTGGCGCACGCCTTTAATCCCAGCACTCGGGAGGCAGAGCCAGGCGGATCTCTGTGAGTTCGAGGCCAGCCTGGGCTACCAAGTGAGTTCCAGGAAAAGGCGCAAAGCTACACAGAGAAACCCTGTCTCGAAAAAACCAAAAAAAAAAAAAAAAAAAAAAAAAAAAGAGTAGGAATTTATGGCCAGGTGGTGTGGTGCACACCTTTAATCCCAGCACTCAGGAGGCAGAGGCAGGCAGATCTCTGTGAACTTGAGGCCAGCCTGGTCTACAGAGCTAGTTCCAGAATAGGCTGCAAGCTACACAGAGAAACCCTGTCTTGAAAAACAAAACAAAACAAAAACAACAACAAAGAATAGGAATTTATAAAATCAGGAATGACCTGAAGATCAGTTGTTTGAGGATTTTTCCCCCTGTCCTCTGAAGTTTCTAACCAAGTCTAATGCTGAAGGGAATTGTCACTGAACACCATTAGTCCACATTAATGTTGTACTTTACATTTTACACAATGCTGTCCCTTGTGGTGCTTAACTTGGCCATTGCCACAACCCTGTGAGGTAAAATCAGTGGCTATCCGTTTCACAGCTGTAGGATATAAAATGAAGGATGGTAAGTTATTTGTGCACGGTCTCCATAGAAGACAAAAGGACTTAGGAATATTTGAATTTGTGGCTGTTTGAAAATCTCATTAGAGTCATTTCACGAAGACTTCAGAAGAAAGCAAAGGTGTGTGTATGCTGAGTCTGATGTCTTTAGCCAAATAGTCCCTCCTTATTGTAATTTGTCATGTGTTTGGGTGTATATGTGTGCATTGTGTATATGTGTATATGTGTGCATTGTGATTCATATGTATTTCAGTGTGTCTGTGTCTGTGTTGAGAAATAGGGATTTGCCACAATTTAGATAGATAATAGATGGGTAGGTGTATAGATACTGTCCATAACACTGTCCTTTGAATACAAAATAACATGTATCATGACAGGAAACTTGGACAGCAAGGAAGTATAAAAAAAAATCACTTGATTCTTGTTGTGCTTCTTATTTTTAAGTTTAAAACCAGCTATGAGAAGAGGAGCTTCAAAGTACCCATCCAGGCCAATGAGACAGTCCTGGGCGCTGTGATCAACAACGTGTCAGAGGCCATGGAGACCCTGACCCGGATCCGGGAGGAGATGGTACCCGTTCCTGGATCTGTGAATGGGGTCAATGCCCTGGGCCTAGTTGTCTTCTCCATGTGCTTCGGGTTTGTGATTGGAAACATGAAGGAGCAGGGCCAAGCCCTGAGAGATTTCTTTGATTCTCTTAACGAAGCCATCATGAGATTGGTAGCGGTGATCATGTGGTACGTATTTCTATGTGCTTGCTAGCTGTGTATAAGATCCCTATTGCAATGGGTGGGTGCTCTGTTTTGAGAAAGATGCCAATGAGTCAGACAGATGGTTGCAGTGATCTTTTCCTGGAAACCACAAGAAAGTTGGTGTGTTTCTGGCACTGCAGAGGTCCTGAACCTAAAAGTACTTCCTTGTTTTGGAAAGGTTCGACTTCCTCACCTCATCCACCCACTCCACATGGGCTTAGTTATTCATTCACACAGTTATTGAGTTTCTACTCCATGATAAGAATAGAGGCCCAGCATACCAGCCGCAGCAACAGAGAGAGCAGACGAGGGCACACTGGGTCTCACACACTTTTAAGGAAGACAAACAATGAGCAAGCAAATAAATATCATATTCCTGAGTCATAAGTATGGTGAATAAAAAAGTAAAAGGGAGGAGAAGACGTGTCATTTGCTTTAGGTGGTACAGAAGGCTTGGGGTGACATTTTTGCTCAGATCAGAATGGCTAGGCACATCCAGTTGTACAAAAAAGAACATTCCCAGGAGGAGAAAAAAGCAAACACTGTCCCTAGATCATTGGAAGGGGGCGTGGGGAAATGAGTTTTCCCTTCTAGCTGAACCCTAAGAAAGAAATCTATGCCGCAGAGTTGTAGCGGCCTGCAAGAGGATTCACAGGAAGTATTATGGACTGCTCAGCCACAACTTACAACAGAACTTCCTTTAATAAAATTCAGAGCAGGGGACAAAAGAAAAACTAAACCCACAGTGGGAGAGCATTGACTTTGGAGAGTAAACTGTCCCCAGCACAGAGAGAGCCCCTTGCTTGGCACAGGCCTTATGTGGGAGTTGCTTTTCTTTCATCCTTTATTTTTAATATCTAGGGTCCTTCTTGGCACCTGGAGCAGGAAGGCATCAATCGCTGAGAAGAGCATTCACTCACCAACATGATTAAAACTATCCTTTGCCTCTAATGCCCCCGAAGCCCATAGAAATCCGCTTTTTAGGAGTTTGCACAAGACGAATATGAACTTGGCACAAAGACAGGTCAGAATGTGGTCCCCCACAGGAGCCTTCAATTGGAAGGCCGCTTTGAAACCCTGGCCTGGCTGAAAGTGGACATTTATCTTCAGATTATTAAAATGCCTCCACCTTTCACCCCTTCCGTGAAAGGAGCCCATTCAAGGCCACTGAATGAACCTCACATGTAGCTTTTCTAAAGCTGTACATTCGCCTACACACTCAACATTGAATTATTACATTTCTGAGAACAGGTACTTCTGTGATTTCCTGGCCTGCATTTTTTAAGGACCTTTGAAAGGAGTGTTGTATTGCTTGAGCTGCAGCAAGTCCTCCACAGTTCCCAGCAGACCTTTCTCCTTAAGGGTGATTGGCGTCTGTGTTTGGCCCTGTGGTTCGTTGCAGCTTAGCGCACACATCACGCAAAGGGAGTTGAAAGTCACCCCTTTGAGCAAGTAGGGTTAGTCCAGTATGTGTGAGTCATTGTAGGGTCATTTGCCTGTTCTTGTAGGCGCTGTGAGTAACAGCCTGTGGATAATTACTTAATGCAAATGCCTTTAACCCAACTGCAGTCGTACATCCACACACTTTATTAATTTTAATAGCTCTGGGTTTATTTTATGGTCTTCTATTTATGGTAAGTGGTACTAGTATTTAGTTTGCATAGTAACATAAAATTTCCTGTGAAAGGAAATTTACTTAAGTCTAAAAGGTGGCTTGAAGAAAATCACCAAGTAATATTTTAAGTGGAACATAGCTATGGGAGAAAGCAATGAAGTGGCCCTACAGCGGGGCTTCTCAGCCTTCCTAAAGCTGCAACTCTTTAACACAGTTCCTCACGCTGTGGTGACCACGCCCCAACCATAAAATTCTTTGTGTTGATACTTCATAACTGCAGTTTTGCTACTGTTATGAACTGTAATGCAAATATCTGTGTTTTCTGATGGTCACAGGAAACCTCTGTGAAAGAGTTATTTGTCGCCCTGAAAGGGGTCGTGACCCACAGATTGAGAAACGCCGTTTTAGACTAAGAAAGCTGACCACATGATGGCACAGCATAGCAGGGCATAGCGTGCCTCCTGCTTTAGCTCGGGAAGCAGGCTGTGATATGGAAAACGTTCTGGAAAGGGTGGATATTAGTGGCTTGTTCCAGGTGCCTAGCAGGAGTCAAGAGGGAAGGGAAACTGCAGGCATCTGAAGACCCAAGCAGGGCCCCAGTTGTGTCTAGGAAAATGGACATAAGAGAGCCAAAAAATTCTTCTCCTTCCTAAGGCAGGGAAAGGGTGGGATGTCCTAGAGCAATTCAGAATAACTTAGAACTATCTGGGGGATTGTGTATTTTAAACAGAAAAGCATGACATCTGTAGTTTCTACAGGACTTTGGAAATGCCCTGTCTTTCCCTCTTCATTAACCCCACCCACTTGGTAACTTACGTGCAATAACTTAAGGGATCAGACTTCTAATTGAGTGCGTGCTGATTTCCATAGGTATGCACCTCTGGGCATCCTCTTCTTGATCGCAGGGAAAATCGTCGAGATGGAAGACATGGGCGTGATTGGGGGGCAGCTCGCCATGTACACGGTGACAGTCATTGTCGGCCTCCTCATTCACGCGGTCATTGTCCTGCCCCTCCTCTACTTCCTGGTAACCCGGAAGAACCCCTGGGTTTTCATTGGAGGTTTGCTGCAAGCCCTCATCACAGCTCTGGGGACCTCCTCAAGGTATGTGCACGTGTAGGGCTTACACCTCTAAGAAAGTGTGTCTAAGCCTTTACCTTGGACCTGAGCTTCTTAGGTTGGGGGTAAGTAGAGGCATTTCATTCAGGGTTTTAAATTTCGGGAATATTGAATTGGCTCTTTTCACCGCTGACACTGATCATACCTCCTTGGGATCCAGGGAACGGCTATCTGTAAATCCTTTTGGGGGTGGGGAGAGGGGGGAGAAGGGGAAGGAAGACCCTTTTCCCAGCCACTGGCTTTTTGTCTTCCACTGATGTCCGCCTGAGAGAAAAGGGAGAACACGATGTGGTCCAGGCATCCATCCGTGGTACGGAAATAATCACAAGTAATTCCTCAGAGGAATCCAGGCACAGAAGAGTGACCACGTGACCCTGTGAGGCCACCACACCACTCCTAACCCCCTATGTAGACACGTGCTGACTTAGTCAGGACATGAGAGAGGAAGGAACTGTCTGTGCCAAAGACCAAAGACAAAACGTGGAA
Source organism: Peromyscus californicus insignis (assembly GCF_007827085.1). Classification (NCBI taxonomy): domain Eukaryota; kingdom Metazoa; phylum Chordata; class Mammalia; order Rodentia; family Cricetidae; genus Peromyscus; species Peromyscus californicus. The sequence continues at coordinate 29,318,374 of NW_026294480.1, forward strand.
CTCTCGGGGGCACTCAGCTGACATGCCCTGTTTTGCTGTCCCCAGTTCTGCCACCCTTCCCATCACTTTCAAGTGCCTAGAAGAGAACAACGGTGTGGACAAACGCATCACCAGATTCGTGCTCCCCGTGGGGGCCACCATTAACATGGACGGGACCGCCCTCTATGAGGCTTTGGCGGCCATTTTCATCGCTCAAGTTAACAACTTTGACCTGAACTTTGGACAGATTATTACAATAAGGTACAAGGGAAGATTTTTCTACTCAATGTTTCCTTCAGAATGGTTTTAACCAATGAGTGAATGTGCGAAGCTGGGCAAAGAACTTGATTGGGAAGGGGCTCCCACATAAACAGGAGGTTGAAGTGGGAGGGAGCAGTTTTGGGTTTACGTATTTTTCAGCTATTTTAACGTCAGGTGTAAATATTCTTTCAAATAATGCAGAAGTGTATGACATGGAAAGTATAACTTACCTGTTACCATATTCAATCTTTCTGTTAGGTAACCATTGTCCATGACTGATTTCCAAAGACCTTTTCCAGTGCAAGGACATGTACACACTTCTTTTTTAGTAATTAACCGTACCACACATACCATGTACCCCTTTGTGGGGCAGCTGCCCACCAACCCCACAGTTCCCCAGAGTTTCCTTGAGTGAGAGCAGCAGGAAATATTAGACAGAAGGATTTAGAGTGTGGCAATAAACAGATAGAAAATACAGGCTAGCCTTGAGAGGGCCTGGAACCTATTCCAACCGGCCCTGACTCTCTGTGCCCTAGGGCATTTATAGAAATGCCAAGGGGTAGAGCAAAAGACCTCCTCCCCCAGCACAGCCAAGTGCAGACCATCTCAGACACCTGCACTCAGGCCCGTGGTCCAATCATCCTCTATGCGGACCTGCTGGGTAAAGTCACGAGGAACCCGAGAACGGGCTCCCGCACCCCTAGATTGGTTTGTTTATCAATACAGAATTTACAGATATACCTAGCTCATTTTTAATATCTACAAAATATATAGTATAGAAAATTCTGTTTTAGAAACAACAAGTTATGCTCCAAATTTGAAAACATTAAACTATGTCTATAGGTAATATTGGAAAACGAAAATACCCTTGAAAACTAGATTAGTTTATCTCTTGAGTTAGTTTTTGGACAGTATAAGATAAATGACAGACCACACAAGTAAGGCAGAGAACTCAATTTTATGGAGAATCATTTAACCCGTACCTAAGGTGTCCAGTGGAAAGCACTTTTCCTTTTTTGTGCTTTTCTCAAATCTCTTAGTTTCCTTCTGCAGGGGCAGCTGTCATTCCTGGCAGTTTTCCTCGTACCTGCCAAGGACAGCCCTTGCGTAGGTGCGGATTTAATCCTGTGTCCTTTCTCACTACCGGAGCAAACGCAAGGAGCCGAAAGGACCAAGGGCAGGAGGCTCTAAGACTCAAGTTCAGAGCAGCTGCACCCTTCACTGCTGTGGGCTTGAACTTAGCTAATATTAACGATATTAGAAATCAAACCTTGGTTTCCACAGTTGCTCATTAGTGAAGTTTCCCTAGATATAGAAAAGTTGAAACAATATTACAATCTCCTCTACCTAGACCTACAAATTAACATTCGCCACGTCTGTGCTCTCCCTCTCTCATTCCTTCTTTCTTCCCTCTCTATTCCTGCCCCAGTATGTCACTTGTACATCATTCATCTCCTAAGAATAAGGACATTCTTCTACAGACCCACAAGAAATAATCTCAAAAGGACTTCCAAAATACCCATCCTGTCTTCAGAATTCCCCAACTGCCCCTCCCATATATCCTTTGCAGCTTTTTTTTTTTCTCTCTCTCTCAGATCAAGATCAAATCTCGATTTTATGCCTTAAAGTATGTTTTTGGATCTTTTTGGAAAAGAGTTTCATCTCTATCACCCTCGCCACATTTTTCTTATGTTTATTTAGAAATGTGTTATGTTCTGTATTTGGGTGTATGTTGTTAGGAAGGGGTGATAGCTGCAGTATACACTAGAGTGTATTATGGGGTTAGGCTACTGTGATCAGGGATCGTAGGCTGACCGGGCATTGGGATCGCAGGCTGACCAGGCATTGGGATCATAGACTGACCAGCGATTGGGATCATAGGCTGACCAGCAATTGGGATTGTAGGCTGACCAGGCACTGGGATCGTAGGCTGACCAGCGATTGGGATTGTAGGCTGACCAGTAATTGGGATTGTAGGCTGACCAGGCACTGGGATCGTAGGCTGACCAGCAATTGGGATTGTAGGCTGACCAGTAATTGGGATTGTAGGCTGACCAGGCACTGGGATCGTAGGCTGACCAGCAATTGTGATCGTGGGCTGACTAGTGATTGTGATCATAGGCTGACCAGCGATTGGGATTGTAGGATCACCAGGGATCAGGAGCCCCAATATAACCACACAGGAGGCTGGAGATCAGTGTCTCAGTGCCCTATAGCCTGTTCTCAGACACACCTTGGCATATTGGCTGAAGAGCCCTGAGTTAAGATAAAGCTGCAGCTGTATGTGAGTTAATAAAAAAAAAGGTCTCAGTGACCTAAACAAGGTAACAAACACATTTCTCTTTAAGGTTTACTCCACAAAACCCTCAAGGCTGGTCAGTGTTCCACAATGTAAGGAACACAGGCTGTAGTTCCCAAGTTTCTAGGTAGCCCCTTCAGCCAGGGGGGGGGGGCCGTGATGGCTTTTCACCACTAAAAATGTTTGCCCACAGGAAGAGGGGAAGTCAAGTCGGAGGCTGGCCAGTCACTTCCATCTATGTGTCATGATCCAGAATTTAGGAGGCTGGGAAGTGTTGATTTCATTCTAGGTGGCCATACAAACTAGCCGCTCTAGTGCCCCAGCAGGGAAGGAGTATGGGGGAATCATAAGCTATTTAGATCTTGCCAATACTTTATTATTCGTGAGGAGACAGTTTCACACTCTCACATCACTCTTAGACAATAAGACAAATAAGTCTTAGACAATTAACACACATGTAGCTGGGTCCATACTGAACACACACACACACACACACACACACACACACACACACACACACGAGAGAGAGAGAGAGAGAGAGAGAGAGAGAGAGAGAGAGAGAGAGAGAGAGATTTAATTATAGCACTATAGAATTTCGCTCAGAAATCATTCTGCTTTTGAATTAGTCAATTTAATTCTGTAGCTACAACAATCGTGGAAACTTAGCCTCTTGAGGAAGGCAATTATGAGAAATAAATTGTCACTACAACCCTATGGCACTTTAAAGCGCAAATTCACCTGTGAGTTCCTTGGCAGTGCTGGGGTAAATCCAGGGCCTCGCAAGCGCGTGCTAGGCAATTGCTCTACCACTGAGTCACCACCCCCACAGCCACCCCCCCCCGCTTCCTTTTAGACCTTACAAAATGATTGTAAGAACATAGAAAAGGATATAGCCACCAATTTCTTTACTTAAAAACGGTCACAGTAATCAAGCTCACTTCACAAGGGTCGTTGTGATGATCAAATGAGGCAAACCATGCCCGGCCTATCAGCTGACACGTAATAAAAAGTGCATGATCGATTTTAGTTAGTATGACTGTTAGCTCAGTGGATGATTCTTATTTACGCATTTCCATTCTTCTAAAGCAGATCTTCCACTCGAGCGTGGGAATGTGAGTTTTGCGAGGTACTCTCCATTATGAGGCATTTGTAAACCTCTCTGTTTGGGTCCTTCTGTCAACAGCATCACAGCCACGGCTGCAAGCATTGGGGCAGCTGGGATTCCTCAGGCGGGCCTGGTCACCATGGTCATCGTGCTGACATCTGTGGGCCTGCCCACGGATGACATCACACTCATCATCGCGGTGGACTGGTTTCTGTGAGTATCGGGGACTGTGTTCTGACTCACCCCGTAGCTCCCACCCACAAGCCCACCCCTCTTCTCGCACCCCCACAATTCTAGAATAACCAACAGCCTAATGGACCTGCAGAAGAACAGAGCGAAAGACACACAGGCTGGAAATTAAATCTTCCTCAGGACCTGGTCCCCAGTCCTTATCTCGAGTCCCAGCCTAACATGCCATGCAAACTCCCTCCTCTCTCAGCCTGTAGGGCACATCTGGCTGCTCTCCCTCCCACTCCATAAAGCCACTCAGAGTTGGGAAACCTACTGTCTGCAAAGCTGACATCAGTCAGCCAGGCTCTCTCGGGGTTGCACAACACATCCCCTCAGCAGCTGGAGCTACAGACCCCACATGCCAGCTCAGGCCCTTCCTCCTTGTGCTTCCCACAACAGTGGGGGTAATTCAGGGCAGATGTTTGTGTCTGAGACACATGAGGTGAGGGATAGCCCTGCAGACAGAGAGCTCATATCATCTAGTGGAATTGATCTGGCACTCTGAGGAAAATCCCAAGGAATGTCGCCTCCACATTCTTAGATCCCCACCATGTAGGGTCTGTCTTCAAGCCTTCTTCTCTCACCCTTCCAGGGATATTGTCTGTCCCTAGTCTCTCATAAATTCCCATCTACTGGGGAAAAAAAAAATTTGTTTAAGGGATGCCCAAAGAGAGTACCTAGGAAAACACATTGGATGTTAGAGTCCACATGGGATTACTTCACTAGAGCTAGGAAGAGTCCGACAGTGTGCACCCAGGCCAGGGGACAGAGCATGAGTTCCTGGGTTACTTGGGTCATCACCACGGGCCCCGTGACAGTATCAGCCTACCTAACCACCAGAGCTTCCACCTCCCTAATAGTGGAGATACCCGTGTTCTCTGCCTCCTGTTGGGACTAGGGATTACATTCAATGACAGGTAAGAAAGAACTCAGTCCATAGTATGCCTCTGAGACATCAATTGACACCAATACTTTGGGATGTAGCTCAATTGGTAGAATATTTGCCCAATGTGCACAAGACTCTGTCTTCATTCTCCAGCACCCCATAAACTGGGAGGGGATGGATGGAGGACTGTGTAAACCTGTAATCTCAGTCATGTGGGGAGTGAAGTCAGAAGGATCAAAAGTTAGAGGCCATCCTCCTAAGCCACACAATGAGTTCAAAGTCAGCCTGAGCTAAATGAAAACTTGTCTCAACAAAAACAAAAGGGACTTTGGTAGAATACGAGCTTCCACTCTCAAGGTTTTTTTCAATCTTCATGCATAAAACTGATTGAAATGGGCAGTATATTAAAGCTATATGGTTTACACCCATTACCATAGTGTGAAAACTCACACGTGTTTTCATTTCCTTTAAAAGCTAGAATAACAACTCATTATGGGTTGACATAAATAACAATTTTTTTGTGTGAAGAATAATCACTAGTAGACAAAAAGATTAGTGAAAAGAACGACACTGGGTTACATTTTGTAAGTCCCCCTACACGTCCTGCTTAACGTCAGACGACTGCACCTGTCCTGACTACCTCTGCATGCAGTGTGCTATGAGGCTGTACATCATGTAGTCCATGCAAGATTTACCACAAATTCCTGAGAAAATAAGAGTAAAGGAAGCAGATGAGACCATAGTGTTCCTATGAAATGGGTTGTATCCCAGGACACCTCCCCAAGGAGCCTCTGTACCATGCTTTGAGAACCATTAGTCCAACGGCAGGTGAATGGAGGAAAGAGAAAATGTTAAATGGAAACGGAGAAGGGGACTGGGGAAGTGGCTCAGTCAGTATGAGAGCTTGCCGTGTAACATGGGGGTCTGAGTTCCATCCTCAGCACAGTACCCGTTAAAAAGAAGCAGGGCGCACTGGCACACCCCTATACTTCCAGCAGCGGCACTGGAAAGGCAGAGACAGGAGGACCTTTGGGATTGGCTGGCGAGCCAGTCTAGCTAGATCGGTGAGCTCTAGGTTCAACAAGAGACCCTATCTCAAAAAGTAAGGTAGAAAAGAATTGAAGACCACACTGCTGGCCTCCGCACATGCGTGTGTGCAGGTAAGCTCACACACACACACACAGGGAGCGTGTGTGTGTGTGTGTGGGGGGGGGGGGGGTCAGCCCTTACTGTTCACCTTCTGTTTATAGCCAGACTAATCGCTGAAAACTTATCAACCTACTTGTCCTTATAACTTTTGACAGTGACCGTTGTAGGTGTGTGTCGAGTATGAAATCACTCCGTTGGAGGGGTACACACTTCTAAGAGTTAAAAGATGCTTCTAAAGCCTCCTGCAGTTAGCCAGTTCACCATAGAAGCTGGCATCTGGCGGGTGTTCATGGGACCCTCTCTTTTCCTCCCTTCCTGCCCCACCCGCAGGGACCGCCTCCGAACCACCACCAACGTGCTGGGTGACTCCCTCGGAGCAGGGATAGTTGAGCACTTGTCGAGACATGAACTAAAGAACCGAGATGTTGAAATGGGGAACTCCGTGATTGAGGAGAATGAAATGAAGAAGCCCTATCAGCTGATTGCCCAGGACAATGAACCTGAGAAACCCGTGGCTGACAGTGAAACCAAGATGTAGACCAGCACAGGAGTGCTTTCTCGAGCACCAGGTGTTGGAAAAACTATTCTGCAGTGTGTCCATCTCATTGAGTTCACTCATGCAGTGAACCCCCTTCTCATTTCCTCCCTGTTCCGATAGGATTGGAAAAATGTCCAAAAACAAGGGAGGGCTTGGCAGCAGCCAAAATACATAGGTTTCAGACCACATTTGGAATTTTTAAATCGCTTCATATTATTCTTACCAAGTAAGTTATTGGACTCAAACATCGTTTTGATATTACAAATTTAGATGGCAAACAATCCTAAGTGATTGTTTTGTAAGTAAAAGCATTAAACAAATGATAAGTAAAAAAAAAAAATTTAGAATCAACTTTCAAAATTTAAAAACCCTTCAGAACACAATTGAGTTTTAGTCTTAAAAACGTAACAACGTGATGAGCGATTATCAGTTGTCTTTTGGGTAGCAGAGATGTTTCCCCATTTCTCCTGACTTCATCAGTACCAGGGCAATGCCCACATGCACAGTCTTGAGGAAGAGCAGAAAGTGTGGTCTTGAGTGAGACTCATCTCATGCCTTGGCCTAAGTATTTTCATCCTGAAAATGAGCGACTCCTTTAGACACACTGGGCCTCTCTAGCTGAGATTTCTGTGACACCAGGAAGATCCTGCCCTGTATGACATGGAGATCTCAAAGAGGACATGTAATGGAAATGGAGACTTCTCTTTAAGGGCAGGCTGTGTGTGGCTCACTAGGTCCTGGGTCCAAAATGTTGGTTATATAAGTAGACATGTGGAAGGCCATTCCAGGAGTGGGATTATTTGTGGGGTCCCTTGCCTGTTTTTGTTTGGTTTGTTTTGTTTACCAATATTAGAAGCACTCACTTCTTGGGTATTCTCCCCAAACCCAAGGGATGGCTCTAAGAAAGCTTCCCGCCACTCCTCAACTGACAGCTAGATGTTTAGGAAATAAACTGAAGACTAGCAATTAGCAAGTGTGCTCATGGTCTTACTACAGAACACTAAGGAGCAGAGAAAGAACAGAGCATGGCCCACATTTCAAAGGGAGGATTCTTTATAAAGATCAAGAACAGCTGGTCTTCTTTCAGAGGAGTAAAAGGGAGAGCGACATCTCGGCCCTTTTTGTTAACCTGAACACTTCAGGTCTTCAGTTTCCAATCAGTCCCCAAAGAAATGACATATAATGCCACTTCTTTCATACTTCAGAGTCAAACAAATGAGATTTCTGGGACATATCCATGTACTGGATAGATGTTCTCATCTCTGAAAATGTTTTCTAGTTTTGGGGAAGTTCTGTTGTTGTTTTTGTTTTGTTTTACAATTTAAACAGAAGTGCTTAGAATGAAAGAAACAAGATACTTCTTTGTATAGAAATGGCACTTGGCAAATCGTTCGAAATTCTCATCTAGAACGGAGTTTGCTTTAGTTTTGTTTGTGGCCCTACAAAAACATGGTAGATGAGTCAGCATGAAAGTAACGTCAATGAGGACACAAGAAAAGACAGCAGGGGCATTACTTTCAGGCAAGGCAGCTCCCAAGTTTAAAAGAGATTAAGTATCTTTACCCCCTTAGGAATATTCAGTGGAAGATACTCATTAGGAGCCATCAGATAGTACCAGCTGCATTAGTTTCTGACCGAAAATGATGAATGGACATAATCACGCTAACAAACTGAGTATCTAGAAATGTGTCTTCCAATCTACAATTAGAGATATTTTATAGAGATTTTGAGCATTCCACGCATATAAAGGTTAACACTAGGCTATGGTGGAGTAATCATTTAATAACGGCAAACTCTGTTTGGGAAATACACTACAGAAGTTAATATATGTGGCAGTCTTTTTTAGACACTAGTAGAACAAAACTTAATCATGTCAAATTAATGCTGTTACCCAGTGTGAGGTTTTTTGTTTTTGTTTTTGTTTTTTGTTTTTTTGTACTAACCATTTCTTATGAAAACAGATCCTCCAAGGTGATCCCTTTGCCAGTCTATCAGAGGCTCTGCCTATGCTTGCACCCACTATGGACTGGAAAGCATTACTTTGTAGATGTATTTTCAATAAAGAAAAAAAAATAGTTTTACATTAACGTATTTGCATGTTGTTATTATTCTTTTTCCCCATTTATGTAAATGCTGTAGTGAGCATAAGGCATGCCGGAGAAAGATGCGACTCTGGACGGTAAAATTTTAGCAGAACCAGCTGGGGGGAGTTAGCCAAGAGGCAATACATAATGACATTCTGTAGCTCAACTCCTAGAACGGGAGGCCAAAAAGAGGAAGAGAGGTGGAATGCATGGTGCTGTGACAACTTGCAATTAGTTGCCCAGGTCGGATTCCGATTTCTCAGATAAAGGGAGTCATTTCTGTGTTGGGAACCAGAACAGCAAAGGCTACCATGGCACTCTTTGAAACAGTGATTTCCTGTCTGGCCTTCGAATTAAATAGATTAATCTCTGTGGTTACTGCTGCCATTTAGGAAAAGAACAGAGTTAGATCCCAAAAGGTATTTCAAAAGCAGTCCTAGTTACTAATAACCACTTACGGAGGACTATTTTCCCTCCAGCTTCTTAATAAAGGATTGGTGGACAGTATCATGAAATCTCCAGCCTGAAGTGCCAGCGGTAGATTCTTTAATCTCTTCGGCTACCAGCAGGGGGCAGTCACCTACAGAAAAATTTCCTGCTTAGAGCCCATGGAGTTTAGGCCATCTTGGGAAGGCTTCAGTGGGATTACAGCGCTGAGAATTATAAAGTTTTGTACATTTTGCATTTTCCTTAATTTTCATTAGTTTCTGTATAGGATATTAGGATGGGAGTTTTTACAAATCACTGTATTTGAGCCTTTTTCCAAGGCATAGATGATGTTCACTTAGCCGATTTGGGACTAGGAAGGAGATTGCTCACATCTAAAATATCAAAACCTGGTCTCCCTGGAGAGAGCGATTATCTGCCAGCCTGCGGAGTCTTCTGGACATCGGATTGCGTTCTGGGAGGTGCCACAGCAGACCAACCCCCTGCTAGAAAGTACTCGCTCCTTAACCAGTTTATCTTCGCTCTGCATCCTAAGGTGGAGGCTCTCCCCAGAGCCTGGTCGGTGAGACTGTGGAGAGGCCACTGTGGCCGAGAAACAGGGCACCTCAGTCCCAGTCTAACCAGAACGAGACGGAAACGGGTAGAGGGCCCCACGTGGGTGGTCATAAATCTGCTCACAAACAGAACTATGAAAAAGAAAATCAGGCTAACATTTTTCACTGTTTCTAAGTAAATATATTTAGCTTTGGGTCCCCCCCCCCTCCTAACGTTTTTAAAAATGTCTAGGTCTTTAGAAGATAGCGTCCATGTCTTCCTTTTCCTGTAGTAAACCTGTCACCCCACACTGTCCAAAGCAACAGGAGTCCTTCCTAAGGGGGAGGGGGATCACCGCCGTTTGCGTGAGTCTGAACGGAGCTTGGGGGGAGGGAGGGTTTGCTTCCCCCTGGAGGGGAGCTTTGTGGGCAAGACCCCGCTGGGGTCCGGAACCCAGGGCCTCTTTCCGGGCAGCCCGCTGGGCACTTGACCCGAAGCTGCTGTCAGTCATCAGGCCTCTGTGTTAGTGGGTTGTGTCTCCTCTGCTCCCACGCGGGTGGTCCCAGATCTGGATCAACAATGCCGAGCTCTGTGTGGCCTCCTCTCCCGGCCAGGGCAGCTGAGAGGTGTCCCGACTAGGGCACATTCTGAATGAATAAGCCCACAAAAAAAAAAAAAAAAAGGAACAGAGAGGGAAGGGACCGCGAGTAGTGTCCTAAGGGAGGAAGTGAAGAGAAATCCGGGGAACATCCCGCTAGCTATCACGGAAGCCCATTCAAGACCACCACGGAGAAGGCTCTGGCCTGCTGCCGGAGAATTCACCTGAGTGACGCCTCATTTTGAAGTCTGCAGTAACAAGCGGGCTTAATCTGTAATAAGCCATCAAGTGCCGGAAAATTCCTGAAGGTCTCCTTTTTCTCGGTTCCCTCTGCCCCCCTACCTGCGCAAAATCTCTCCAAGAGGCCCCATTTTCCTAGGCATCACTTTTCAGGAACCCCTGCACAGGTGGTTCTCAACCTGTGGTCTCCACCCTTGCACGGGTCACCCAAGACCCTCGGGAAACACCGATATTTACATTACGATTCATAACAGTAGCAAAATTACAGTTATGAAGTAGCAACGAAAATAATTTTAGGGTTTGGGAGTCACCACAACATGAGGAACTGTATTAAAGGGTCTCAGTATTAGCAAGGTTGAGAACGCTATCCTGGAGTCTAGCAGATTCTCATTCTCCGGTACTCTCTCTTTCTTACTTTCTCAGCCAGACACCAGTACTCTGAAAGCAGCCTGGCAACACCTCCCAACCATTGGGCAGGGTCCTCCTACCCACAAAACTGCTACTCCAGCTTTGACTTTTAGGACATTCACATTTCATTAAATTCTACCCCTGTAAATAGAGTTGTCAGATGAAACACAAGACACTCCATTAAACTTGAACTTCAGATAAGTAACAAATATTGTTTTAGTCTAAGCATTAAATAATAAATAATATACTGAGGATGCAAAAGGAGGCACTGGATATTCCATATTATTTGGTGACTTGGGAGGCCCACGTACAAGTGAAAAGAAAATTAGAAAACGATTTCTAAATTTATTTTCTGTGCATTGATGTGAAGGTGTCAGATCCCCTGGAACTAGAGTTACGACAGTTGTGAGCTGACATGTGGGTGCTGGGAATTGAACCCAGGTCCTCTGGAAGAGCAGCCTGTGCTCTTAAACCACTGAGCCATCTCTCCAGCCCTAGAAAATGATTTCTATTTGCCTCAGTACAGTGGATGTAATATGTGAAGGAGTCTGTGTGTTGGGGGAGGGGGTCTTCTTTATCCCCATTTCCATTTGTAATTGTTCATCGAAAGGGAAAACACTCTTTAAAACGTCCACTTCTAGAACTCTCTACTGTTTACTTCTCTTGGCATCATTAGCACTGATCATGTCCTTGTAAATCTTGTGGCCACCATCTAAAAGCCTGATGGATCACCTTCAGGGCTCTGCAACCTCTGTCTTAAATAAGTTCAATGATGTTTCGCTTATCCGTGCTGGAAGTATTTGAAGGCTCACGTTTGCTTTGTTTTGCTTCCGTCTCATTTTCTCCTTCCCTTCCCTCCCCCTACTCCCTCTCTGTCCCGACTCCAACATAGAATACTTTCCGAAATCCATTGAAACACAGGCATGTCACTAACATTGCTTTCAAGAGACGGGGCACTTTTCTTTTTACTTGGGGGTGGCTTTATAAAAGTACCTGCCTGTCTGTCATCCTGTCCTACTCAAACCTGACTATTTTCCAGTGGTCATAAAGAGGGAAATGGGGCATTTTTTTCAAAATCTTTTCCAGAGACTGTGAATGGCACTTACTCTGCAGAAACCCCTACATTAAGCCAGGCCTGGGGGCCAGGACGAGCAGGGACCAACCGGGACTGCGGAAGGAAGAGAGTCACATTCTCCCCAGTGATGGCAGGCACTCAGTGGCTTTCGAGACCAGTGTGGATCTCCTGGGAAATGGCGTCAGCTGGCAACTTAGGAGTCCTTCCTCTGACTCCGGAGGTTCAGGAAATCATAAAAAAGTCCCGGAAGTGCCCAGCCAGGAGCTTTGAGACATAGCCATTGGGAGAGAAAATAAAGACGATTTAGGGATCCGCTTAGCTCAGTGTGAGCCGATCGGATGACCTGTCCTGGGGAGAAACGTGGCTGGCCAAGATTCTGTCAGTAATACTCCTCTGAAAATTGTCACCCAATTCACTGCATTGAAGCTACAGGAGCCCAGAGAGCCAGTCTTGTCTTTAAGCCCAGAAGAACTGTGAACCAAGCAAATAGAAAGCACAGCTATCCTCAGGAAAATGTAATGCCAGGCATGGTAGTGTACACATCATACCAGGCATGCGTGGTGGCTTATGCCTCTTATAAAACCCCAGTGCTTGGGAGAATGAGGCCAAAGTACCACAAGATGGAGGCCAGTCTGGACTACCCAGTGATCATATCTCAACTGGAGAGAAGAAAGAAAAGAAAGCTTCATGTCTCCTAAAATTTAAAGGCCTCCAACTTCAGAGGTTGTTTAACCCCAAATCTGGACACAACAATGGGTTAATCTCCACCATAATACTTCAGTGAACCCATCTGTACAAGTGGGGGTCAGATAAAGCCCGGTATCCCCAAACCTAGCTTTCACATCGGCTTACCATATGTTGGAAGGGATGTTCATAACCTGAGCCTTAGTTAAATGGTTCCCTAACATTGGCACATTATAAAGTCCAGCTTCTTCACCTGAAATGAATGTAATCATTCCTTTTGCAGGGGGGTGACAAAGGAGAGTAAAGGGAGTACATATTCATCATTTGTATGCTTGTGTGTGTTTATCAAATTCTCAGCTCAGTTCTTGGCACTCAGGATGACTCTTAAAAATGTTTACAACAAAATAGGCCAGTAAAGGCAGAAAAGGCCTCGGGGTGACACTGAAGTGGGATGGTGGGGGGTGTGGGGGGAATGGCAGCGGTGCGAGGCTCCACCTGAGTCCTCGGGGGACTGGAAGGGACTTAATGGGAAGACTGTAAACCCAGCATCTCCTGGGAGAGAGGCTGTGGGGAGGAGTCCCGTCACCCCTGGAAACCAGCATTTCCAAAATTCGCCAGAGCTCTTCAGGAGGGGCCCAGGCGCTGCTGCACGGGGGTTGGGGGTGGGGGGCTGGGGCCGGGCACACCAACAGTCCCTGCCAGAGTCTGCCAAGCCTTTGTCAGGCCTGGTTCTCTCAGCGGCCTGGCGCTGCATGGTGGTTCTGTGAAGCGCATAATTCAGACACTCTGAAGAGACCACCCAGCTTCCTCTCCCAGAGTCTCCCAGAGAACAAAACTGGCCCTCTGTGTGCCGGTGACCTCTGGCTCTGCCGGCCCCCTGCCACTGTCGTCCTGTCTTCTCAGCCAAGTAATGGAAAAGCCAATCAAGCCTCCCCTTGGTGGGAACCAGGGGATGCGATGCTAAAACTACCCAGAGAGGAAGGCCACTCTGAGCCTGGAATACTGCTGCCACCACGTGGCCAGGGCCTCCAGCAGGCCCGCCCGGAGCAGCAGACACCGTCTAGAAATACCGAATGTTCTCTAGAAACCCATGGTGGATGGGCTCAAGGAGGGCTGTGGGTTGAGAAAAAAACAAAAACTCAGAAGTCTGAATGAAAACTGAACTTGAAGAAGTCTGTGTCTGCAGCGTGATTCTCAAAGTGTAGGGCGGGATGGATATGCATATCCCTTGGGAATATTAATAGAAATGCTATCCTAGACCTGGAGTCAGACACTGGAAGGTGGTACCCAGCGGTCCGCTTTAACAAGACTGTTGCACACCAAGGCTTTAGGACCACTGATGCCGAGTCTGAGAGGGAAGAGACTGTGGAACTGACCACCAGCGTCCTTTTCCTTCCTTGGCGATGAGCTCCGGCCCTTGGGCAGGTTGCTTAACAATCCCACGCCTCTCTTTGCTCATTTTTATTTTCTGGGATTGTGGAGGAATAGATTAGATACAAAACAGAGGGAAAGTCCCTCTTGTGTGTATACATACTTGAAAAAAAGGATCTTGTTCAAGGGCTTACTATTCTGAGCTAATAAATTTGCTCGTGGTACCACTACAGTCCATAGGGAGAATTCAGGTCCTTCGTGTATTCAACAGGTATTTATGGGGTGTCGATCACGTGCCAGGCACAGAAATGGGCACCATAGATAAAGCCCCCTCCCTTCGTGGAGCTCTATATTATTCAGGTGTAAAATAGATTTCTGAGGACTAAACTAAGTCTCACTTCCAACATTTGCATATTGAAATTCAACCTCCACAGACATGCATGCTCAGAGCACAGGCCACAGATCTGAAAGCCAAGAAAGGACCGCTCGCCAGAAGTCAACCATGCTGGCACTCCAAGGGCTTTCAGCCTCCAGACTGTGCCCGGTAAGTGTGTTTCCTTCAGGTCTCCCAGTCTGTGGTGTTCTGTTATGGCAGCCCAAGCAGACTGAAACATGGGATAAGTATAGTCACTGTTAGCAAGAACAACAGTAGAGGGTGAGACCCGGAGACAGACTGGAGAACTGTGAGTACAGGGTGGTCCAGGAGGCTTCCTGGGGAAGTCTTGTGTAAAAGATCTTAAGGAAGTAAGGCACCAGCTTTGGCCTCGGAGGGGAGAAAAAGCTTGTGGTAAGCATCTCAGGTGTGCAGTGTGGGCTGCCCAGGAAGTAAAGTACCACGAGAGGCTGGTGCGGCTGGATGAAGGGGATGGAGTCAGACAAGGACCAAGGCTCCATCTGGGAGGGTCTTATAAACCACACGGAGGAGGTGGACATTGGTCCACCTAGGATGGGATGCCTCTGGGCATGAAAGGCTAAGAGATCCTTCCTTTAGATGTAAATGTGCCTCCTCCAAAATTCACACATCGATAACGTCAGGCCATTAAGACCTGAGTAGGCAGGCCAAGGGCGCTTCTCCTTCATGGACAGTGACTAGGATAATAACGGCCCCTATCAAAGAGGCTCCCTGAAGGCCTTGGGTTACTCACATTCTAGCCTTCCACCTGGGAGGGCAGTGTTCTTTGCTTCCAGAGGATGAGTTCCTCACCAGGCTTTATCTTCAGTTCTCTAGCCTCTAGCATTGTGGGAAGGTAAACCCTTGCTCTTTACAAATTCCCCAGTGCCGAGTATTTGATTATAGCAAATGGGACTGAGATAATACGTCACTTTTCTGTTTGTCCTCCAGCTTGACTATCCCAGTGTTTGCCCACATCTTCGGGGTAAGCCAGCCACTTTCTATAGAGATGGTTGGGATCCTTCAACACTGTCTCCTGTTCTTTCTGCTCCCTCTCTACATTCTTCAACCAGCCCTGGCTGGCCCATCAAGACAGGGCCCCCTTGAGACTCCGTTTCTCAACCTGTCATCCCCATTTCACAAGAATGAGAAAAACTCAGATGTGGAAGTCACCCTCTGTCAGTCAGGCACAAGACACAGTCTGGGAATGAGGTCAGGGCATACATCATTCTCCTCAGAAACTTCCCTTGTGGCATCCTTATTTTTCCACCCATGCCCACAGCTGAAAGGGCTGGGTTTTTGCATTGCCCTCTTCTCCTTTTGCATAAGAACCCTGTGGTCTGGCTCAAGGTAAGTAAGGCGGGAAATGAGGGAATTTAGCAAATGGGATCCTTCTATAATACCTGCTCTCAAGCCTGTTGCCTTGAAACAAGATTCTATTTCGAGAACCAAAACCTGAGTACTGTCGATTTCTCTCTCTCCTGTAATTATCCCAATTTCTTCAGGCAAATGAGTGGCCTTGGCCAGCTTGGCAGAAAGTATATTCTGAGAAGTAAAAGAGAAAATTGCATCAGCTCTTCCTCAAATATTATGTCATTGTTATGGGGCGGCGGGAAGGGGGTGCGGGGGGGGGGGGGCTGGCAGTAGAGATTTCTTCCCTAGGATTCTTTTTCATACAAGTTTTTTTAAAAAACTCATCTCCCATCTCCTAGTTATCCCTTGGAGATTTATTCACTTATGAAACTATTTGGGCCTTTTATGTCAGGCTGAGTTTTTCCTCCAAAATTTATTCCACACATCCCTCCCTTGAAATCACAGGTCACTTCAAGTCAGGCCACCAAGTCACATTGGACTTCCTGGACTTTGGAGCACCATGAGATTAAAGGTTAAGAGCCCCTACAGAAGAAGGAGGTGGGCCATCCTGGACATCAGATGCTGAAGGAGCTTGGCCTCACCTTCCCGCCCTGGCATAGATTGTGTCTGGATCTTCTCTGGTTCTTTCCTCATAAAAAGAGTCCTAGTGAGGAGAGGTGACTTCACGTCAAGTTGAGGGGCATCTTCTCCAAGTCTTCCCCCAAAAAGATGGAGGAAACCTTTGATATAGGAAAGAAGTCCATAGACACTGGCTTCTCATCCCAATGGGAAGCAGCCATGGGATGTCGGCAGCAGCTCCTCTCGAACCCAATCCCCACTGTGCAGAAGGAAATCAAGGGTTCACCTTAGCAGAAGGAAAAAACTCCCTTGTCCTTCGCCTCCTACTCACATTGTGCGGCTCCACCCGGTGCTGGCTGTGAGATCCTGAGACCAGGAGTCACCCCTGATTAAGTCTGTGCACTGGCTTTGTGGCCTGAAGCTCCAGATCACATCAGAACCTTTCTCTTTTTCTTTTTTAATTATTTATGTATTATTTATTATTGGAGGTCAGAGGACAGCTTGTGAGAGTCAGTTCTCTCCTCCCACTGTTTAGGTTCCAGGGATTCAACTCCAGCCATCAGCCGTGAGAGCAAATGCCTCAGCCCGCCAAGCCATCTCTCCCCAGCCTCCTCCTCTGACACACTCAGCTCCGCGCCCTAGTAACTTCCCATCTCTGTACCCAGCGTCTCCCCTTCCTCCGGGGAAGCAGCATTAGAATCAACGAAGTTGGTGGAGATTTAATCAAGACACTCTTGGCTCATGCCCAGCACCTACAGTGCTCAAAAAGTTCTATCTTTATTAGGACTGAAATTAAGCAGGACCTCATTGCACATCTCTGGCCACAAGGGCTCTGTGAAAGGTCAGCAGCTCCAAAGACCCTTCCATCCTAGCCCCCATCCCCCATTCCCCATCCCGCACCCCCCCCCCCGTCCCCCACCCCCATGTTGTCAGTACCAGGGTCCTCACTAAGTGCTGCTCTCCTGTGCTTAGTCCCCTGTGACTGTGTCTACACAGGGAACAGTGCTACCACAGGATGGCAGCAGATCGCCACCATTGCGCTTCCCAGCTCTAAAGCCGGATCAGTCCGTTGAAGTGAGTTATTTAGCTGGAATATTATTATAAGACAGGTCCAGGGAATTAATGCTCCGGTGAGGAGGGCTATTTATCAACACATCACAAGAAAAAAGTAACACAGATTAAGACTCAGAGGAGCTGGAGTACAACAAAATCCCTGCTCAGGGAACTAAGAGAATCTCAAAACGGGGAAAAAAAAACCACAACTTACATAAACTATAACACAAATCCTAGGTCCCTATTGTTGTCGGTTCTCCAGATCTTCCCCACCACCGGAGACTCCCTCATTACCATCTTCTGAGAAAGGCATCTGACCCACCAGTTCCAGGCTTATGATAATTATGCATTAATTCATCGATAGGTGGGGTGCCTACTACTTGCTAGACAAGCACTGATTCTATCAAGGAAAACGAACAAGCAATGACATTCACATGATAAGAAGAGGGTGAGACAGGGCATCCCAGGGAACAACACTATGAACCAGGTTTGTCTTCAACCCTCCAAATCCCGATGGGGTAGTTAGTCCGGTGTTCGGTCCCAAGCACCATGATACAGGGACCACATCAGGACTACTCCACGCCTACAAGTCTCTGGGCTCTGGTGTAAGTACTCTATCTCCCTTGCACATCAGAAACGCTCTGATTTAGTTAAATTATAGTGTCTCGTCGTGTATAGTATAAAAATCTTCACATACAGAAGGGGGAAGCAAGTCCTAAAAGCCTACTGCACGTCAACACCCACAGCAACCTTGTTAATAGGCCTTAATTCATTTACCTGACGGTAAGAAAGTGGAGGCTTGGAGGATAGGTAGTTTATTCAAGGTCAAGTTGCAATTTAAACCATATCTGTGTCCAAAGCATGTGGTGTGGTCTACGCTAACCCTGGAGGTTAACTCCAGCTAAACACTGTACACCTAGGACTTCATCTAGAACATTCTGTAGGTTTTGAGGCTAGTGGGCCCTAGATAGCACTTTTAAATGAAGGAATATAAAATCATACATATGAAAGACCTCCTGCTTTGAGAAATTTTCAATCACTTACATGTATAGGCTTTTACTCTAAGTTACATTTCATGAATCACAAGCCTAAAGCTTTAGTTCCAAGCTTTTGCTGATCAATCACTAATAACTGGTCAACAATTTTTCATCTTATGGACCGTAAGAGTTTGAGGACCTTTTGGTTTCCAGAACTCATGGCTTTCAAAGGTTCATCTTTTAGAGACAGGTCCTACTTCAGGGAGTAATGTTGTAAAAAGCCAAATGCTTTCCAACCACACCTTTTGCAAATTCATTTCTGAGTTATGTTGTTGTGGTCCTCTGTGAAAGGAAAAATATCAACTCAGGACCGCCCAAGGCCAAGTTCTCAGACCAAGTTCTCAGCACAAAGATTTATTGGCCCCAGGGGGACAGAGGACAGGGAATAAGACATGAAGACAAGAGATAGAGGACGAGGGAGAAGGGGAAGGGGACAAGAGAAAGGGGGCAGGGGTATTGTCCCGGGGGACGAAGGACTGTCTCGGGATAGAGGAGACAGACATGGCCCATAGGAAAATGGCGCTTTATAAAGATACAAGGGGAAACCCCGTGTTAGGACAAGGTGTTTAATTTTAACTGGGCATGTTCGTTAGGTGAGCCAAAGGCAGCTTGTGATTGCTGGACTTGAATACTTTGATAGCTGGACCTTGTTAGCCTCAGGAGGAGGGACTGGCCAAATAAGGGAATAGACCTTGGCGCCGAGCTTCAGAAATGCAATCTAACTGTTTCAGCAAGGCAGAGGAACGGGGAGAAGGGCGAGGCCTGCCAGAGCCACACGCTCCGTGGGCTGGTGTCCCTTCACTCCAGTCTACTCCCCCCAAAAGCACCCCACACTCTGGTAAATTTGAAGATGGCCACCACCAGGAGGCTTGCTTTATCTGCTCAATGAAGACCTGAGCGCACTCTGGAACTACCTCGTGAGACAGAACCCGAGAGCAACCCTTTGTCAGCACTGACATCTGGTGGCTGTGGAGAGGCCAGCATGTCAACGCCCTACTCAAAGCACAGATCCGGGGAAAAGGTATCAACTCCAACTCCAACAGAATTTCACTCCTCCTAGACCACCTTGCTTCTCCATGCAGCTGTACTCCACAAGGTCACTTGTAGTCACACAGGGTCACGGTCACCTCCTGTCATGTGTTCCTGAGTAAGGTAGTCAAACTCTCTAAGAGTCCCTGTGACATCATAGGAAGAAGACCATCTATGGCGAGAATCGGTATCTTATTTTGTTTACCCTCCAATAGCCCCTCAATATCAAGTTCCGTATGTCTTTTAGCCTTCCTAAAGCCCTTATTAAGTGTTGGGCACTTTGCATGTATCTTCCTGTGTGGTCTTTATGAAGCCCTGGGAGATGGTTACATTACCGTGACTCTCTTCTACAGGTGAGAAAACTGAGCCTAACATGTTCTCAGTTGTAGAGCGAACAGATGGTGAACTTGGAATTCCAACCAGGAAAGTCCGATGTTACAGTCTTTGGCTTTAACTAGTCTTTCTGGTCTTTCCTGTGATTTCAGTCTCCTGGCTGTGATGAAGAAAACTGAGCAGTCTTTGTCCACAGAAAGTCCTTCCTCGCCTGGCAGTTGATGACATTGGCTGTGACCAGGCCACGCTGGTAAGGGAGGCCCACCCAGCTCTTATGAATACACCATAACCCTACATTAAGGAGTAATAAACAAAGAAGGGCCTTGTCCCAGGTGACCCTCCGCACATTTCCTGGCCAGCAGGTAAAGGCAATGGCAATACTGATTTTAGCAAAGTTCTGAATACTGTGGCATTGCTGCTGACACAGGTTTCTGCTGCCATTGATTTAAACCCTTCATTGGCTTCTCCAGCTCCAGGATAGAGCTCACATTCCTATAGAGTTTCCTGGCCATCATTCTGGACCCGTCCCCCTTCATCCTTATCTCCAACCCTTGCCCTTGTCAGGGTCAAAAGGATACCATGCTGAACTTCTTATCCCATCCCAGTGGTACTGGGCTCTCTGAATCCCAGGCCTAATCACCTATGTTTGTGTTACCTCCCACTTCAGCTGACCCCTCCCACTACAGCTAACCCCTCCCACTCCAGCTGACACCTCCCACTCCAGCTGACACCTCCCACTACAGCTGACACCTCCCACTCCCGAACACTACCCACCCTCTCCCTGATCATCTGCTTCAATAGGGGCAGCGGGTCTCTCAGAAAGTCTTTCCAAATTGTTCCTTTTTATGCCTTGGCCTCCCAGGCTACTACTATTGTACTAAAATGTTTCTTCTTCTTTCCCAGCTGAGATTTTTCTTTGGGGACCAAAAAGTATTTCATTTCACATTGTACTTCAATGTACAGCATAAAATTTAGATAGATAGGAAGATAGATGACAGATAGATAGATGACAGATAGATCGATGAAAGGGATAGAGAGAGAGAATAAATGGCCATTATTAGCATCTATTTTGGTAAGCCCTTCCTCCACTGTTTCTAGGCATAAGTATTATTGGAATTTGGGGTGAAGTCACTCATTAAGGAGGCTGTCCTTCTGGGAAGAAGAATCTTCCCCAGGTCAAGAACCACTATAACTGAAAGGTGGCTCCAGTTCTGACAGAATATACCTTCCCTTGAGTCAGGCACACTCAAGGTGTCCTGTTTTGTTCTTAATACTCCGTCTCTAACACTATTGATTTCTCAGTCACACCTCATCCATAAGTTCCTGGAGACTCTCTTGGGTGTCAATGAGCTTGGCATGCCCAACCAGATAGCTTTGTCACTAAGCGCCTGCTCACCACAGGGACGGGCTGGGATTTTAAGAGAACTCTACCCAGAACTGTTGGTCAGATGGCCAGAGCAGAGAGGGCTACCCTTTTCCTCTTAACCAACCTTGGGAAAACAGCAGAAATCTTTTTCTAAGTTTTCCATCCTCCACTGTGAACATTAGACATGCGAGCTACAGATATCAGGTTTGGGTTGGGAGTAAGCGGCCAGCCTAAAGCGCTGCTTATATGCTGGGATTTGAGAGCTTAGAAGTTATGATGGATATTCAACATGACTGATACACAGTCATGTTGAGAAAGTAAAAATCCTTGAATTATGGGTGGTCCCAGCATCCTTCTTTGCAAATGGAGATTTTTATTTAATACCTGTTTTCCAACTGCATCAGAGAAATTTCTGTAACGAGTTTACCATTCAGCTTGCCTGTTTGAAGGACAACCTTTACTTATGCAAGGCCTTGTATCACCCTTATCCATGTTAGCGCATGAAAGGGTTAATTGTCATAGAAAAGACGTAAAATTCTGTCTTTAGTTCTTGTATACTCACAGGCACTGGTCACTTTAATATAAACAAGCATGTCACTTAGAACAATCAGCTTCAGCAATCCATGTGTAAGCAGCAATGTTACGTTGTAAATGTGCTCACTTTCTTCTCCACTACACATGCAAGATAATAGAGACAAGAAAAGTAGGTAGAAGATGGCTCTGAGTAATTCCCAGGCATTATTACCAAGTGAGGCTGCCGAGGTTTTTGTCTTTTTGACAAATTGAAAGAAGGCAGCAGAACAAATCTTGTTTCCGGAGAGCGCTTTCACTTAGCTGCCCTCTAAGTGGAGATGCATTACCCCTAGAAAGAAAAAAATCAAAGTTCTCCAACCACCGGAGATAAAAATGACAAATTTGGCTTCCCGCAATCCATTCTTGACAGCTACTACAGTTTCAGAAAAAGAAAATAAGAAAATTAAATTTGACAAAAGTGAAGGGAAAGAAAAAGAGAAGGACATTTTTTCTAGTTAGTATCTCAACGTCTTTGGAGAGATTTTAGGGCAATTCAGTAACAGCCCACTTCAGCGTCTCCCCACATTCCCTTACAGATGTGAATGTCATTTTATCGGCACTGCCACCCTGTGGGCAGTAGACAGTGCCTACAAGTTAGCTCCCAGATTCATTGCATGAAGTCTTGCCCAAAACAATTTGAGAGAAAGCCCCAAACCACGACTCGCCTGGAAGTGAATGGAACACCTTTCCGTAAGACATAGTTCATATAAACTCAACAATGCACTTCTTCGGGATGGCCACAAGTGTCTAATCTCCTGGTGTGGCTTCAGACTGAGGGACTAGCTTGTTCCCTGTTCAGATAACTGCGCTGTCCAATGGGCAGTAGTTATTTGAACTGTTGATGTTATTTCAAAGAAAATTTAATTTAAAGTTGATTCTTTTTACCCTTTTTCTTTTATTTTCTTAGAAAAGAGAAAGAGGGAAAGATCCTAGACTGACCTGGAACTCCCTGTGTAACTGAGGATGGCCTTGAGTGCTGCGATTAGAGGGATGCACCACCATTCCCAGCTTGCCACTCCTGGTTTAGGCAGCACGAAGAAGCAAACCCCAAACTTCATGCACGATGGGCAAGCACTTTACCAACTGAACTACATCCCCGGTCTTCTATAATCTGATTCTTAATTCTGAATCAATCCCCAACATGCAAAAAGCAAGTTGGGCTGGGCGGTGGTGGCGCACGCCTTTAATCCCAGCACTGGGGAGGCAGAGCCAGGCGGATCTCTGTGAGTTCGAGGCCAGCTTGGGCTACCAAGTGAGTTCCAGGAAAGGCGCAAAGCTACACAGAGAAACCCTGTCTCGAAAAACCAAAAAAAAAAAAAAAAAAAAAAAAAAAGCAAGTTGATTCTTCAGCCACAATTCCCCACCCGTGGCCAGTGGCTACCACATTGGAGAATGCAAATAGGACACAGCCATCATGTCACTCTGAACATGTGGAGAGAGAAGAGCTGGGATTTGGTGGTGAAACTCTACAAAAGAAACGCAGCTGGGGAAGAGAAGTTGCAGCGGATGGTGGATGTTGGAAAACAGCCAGAAGAGAATTCAAGTGGAGAAATAATTGCTGGCCACTTACTCTGTGAACACTGAACTGAACTTCGGAGAAATAAAGATGGGTAGGGATAAATTCAGAATATGATGGAAGAAACAGAAACACTCTTTACAAACCAGAAACACACCGTACACTCTAATGCACCTTACAGTGGGAAACACGACGTATCAGGGGGATGCTATGGAAGAGCTCATGGCATCATTAATGGAAATTAAAGAGGAGGTCCCTGGGTGGTGGAAGGTTGAAAGGAGAAGATCAGTGGGTAGAATGAACCCCAGGAGAGAAATGGCAGGGATTGCAGGGAACTATGAGAACAGAAATGCAGACAATATGTGCCCAATATGGAGCAAGGCAGGCGAGGGTGTGGAGTTCCAATGCCACAGTTCCGTTATGTTTTGCTTTTCATTAGTTTCTTAGCATGACGTTGCAAAATTCATTTATCTCTTTTGGCTGAAATTACGAATGTGATAAACGTAGGTGTCAGGACTTGGTTCTGAGTCCTAGCTTTACCGTCGTGCACCAGCTGTATGAGTTGCTTAGCTTCCCCAAGTGTCCAAGTTCATCCTCAGCCACAGCACGGGGGGATGTCGTAGCTGTTTTGGAGTCATGACTTGAGAACTAAGTGAAGCGATTTTAACTGTGCCTGGCAGAGAATAGATACCCTGCACGTGTTGGGTCTCTCCCTTTCCCAAAAGTAGTGGAGGAGGCTGCTCAGTTCAGCTCCCATTCAGCTCCGACTGCTGCTGGCAAGGTGAGGAGGCATGCATATGTTGGAGTCTCCTGTGACAGAGGAGTGCGGATGTGTCACAGCTCGAGCTGAGCATAGCAGTGTTGCAGCTGGAGTGAGAACCACAGTGGTTTGGTAGGCCCCCATTCACACGTCTTAGACGGAGGATAAACATTTGCCAGTTGATTTTACAGTAACAGTTTGGAAATGGTAGGCAGCAACCACTCAGGACACTCGCGCAGGGGAGTAGTTCGTTTCTGTTGACGCTCGCTGGTCAGCTCTGTGTAAACTGCATCCACAGGAGGCCTCGCTTCCTGCATTTGATGCTTTTACAATTTAATCGCATATGTGTTAGGATTATGGAGTTATCTTTTCTATAACACATCATCTGTTGCCTTTTCATTCATCTTAGCTCCCAAGCCAATGTATAATTTTCTTGAAAGCAAGAGGTGGGAAAGTGTCTATATACTCATATGGTATTAAGAGCAGTCTTATGCTAGTTGTAAGAGGAAGAAAGAATTTGTTTCTACATATCAGAAATCTAAATTTTACCCAGAAAAAAATGGTCAGCTCAAGTAAGATGCAAAGTCCCTTAGAGTCTAACATTTGGCATCAGATAGTGTGACATTACATTTAGTGTTGCTGTAGAATAATCTGGGTCCTTCTTTGCATCAGTCTCAATCCAGACTGCATCCTGGGGGTGGGGAGAAGGCTCAATCAGTAACATGCTTGCCTTGAAAGCACAGAATCTGAGTGTCATACCCAGAACCCACATAAAACACTAGGCACAAAGGTGCATGCATGCTATGCTAGGGATAGGGAAGGCAGACAGATCCCAGTGCTTACTGACCTGCCAGCCTAGGTACATCAGTGAGTTTCCAGACCAGAGAGCAGCTTGCTCTCTGTTAAAACGGAATGCCAACCTAGGCTGACCTTTCACCTCCATTGGCACGTGCACCTGCATATCTGAGAACACCCACATGGATACACGTACACACACACGCATACACACACACACACCCACACACCCACACACACACACACACACCCCACACACACACACACACACACACACTACTGCATCCTGGAAATATGCTAGAAAAATCCCTTAAGGTTCTGCAGCCATTACCTGGCCTGGGTTATCATAAAGGGATACAGTAAATAGTGTGTCTTAGTTTTTTTTTCAGTAGTACATCAATTTTCTTTTTGTAAAGGATCAAATGTTAGGAAAACAAGCAGGGTAGATCACAGAAGTATCTACCCAGCTAACTTCATTGTCCAGCCTACACAAGAGGCCTATTAACTATTTACTATTTTCTCTGAGGTGATCACACTCATGAGGTTCAAGTTATTTAAATGGCCAATTTCTTGTGGCTGCTATAACAAATTACCACAAACTTAATACATGGCTGAAGACAACGGAAATTTATCCTCTCACTGTACCCGAGGCCAGAATTCCAAAATCAGTATCACTGGACTACAGTCAGGTGGCAGCAGGACCCTGGTCCTTCTAAAAACCCCATTGGAGAATCTGTTGCTTGCCTGTTCCAGTTTCTTGTGGTTGCAGCATTCCTTGGCTTGTGGCCACATCCCTCCAATATCTGCTTCCATGGTCTCATCGCCTTTACTTCTGTGTGTATCAAATCTTACTCTTTCCTTCTTATAAAAATTACATTGTTGACTACAGTTGGGGCCACTGGGTAAGGTAGGGTGGGGTCTCCATCTCAAAGTACTTAACTACATCTGCAAAGATGCTTTTCCAACTGGGAATGAAAATTCCCAGAAAGAGCCCACAGCTGGAGCTTCTGGAAGGCTGATAGGCTGGTCATAATGTCAATGACTGTGAGAGGTTGAAATGTTGCAGGTTTAAAACCTAATTATATTTCAACATGGACTATCATTAGCCCCCTAAATGGCATTCCTTGCCCACTTATGTTTCAGGCCTAGCCCTCATGACTAACAGATATAAATCTTTTGTAGTATATTAATTTAACCAAACCATAGTTTCTACCTATTGGAAGGCCAAGAGTCATCAGACAATATCTGAGACCCATGGCTGAAATTTCTCTGCCTTGATATAACTGCCAATATACCTCAAAATACACTTGAAAAGTGCCTTGATGAGTGATTGTTTTGTTTACTATAAACACTCCATGAGATGGCTCCCATAATGGAGCATGGAATTAGGGGTAACCTAAGTCTGGGCCACGTGGTCACTCATATTTGACTCTAGAATAAACTGTCTCAGACCCCTCTGAGGTGGGAGTTGTGGTTCTGTATCACCACAACAAATGACATTTACAGGTTCCAAGGTTTGAAACTTGGTGTTCTTGAGAGCTGTGACTCAGCCCCACTACAGTAAGTTCCGAGAAACACTGAAGCTTTCATCTTACAATTAAACACACACATACACAATTACTCGCAGTAGCAATGACAGAGGTGCTGACCACACCTTTTTTATGGTGACAAAGCTAAGGGATGTATTCTGGCAATTCTCTCCTAATAACCCTCATCACTTTCCTCCAAGAGACTTTATCTGGTTCCCTTTAAGGGAACCTTGGAAGATGTGGGATGCTCGCTGGTATAGGAGCTGGCTGGCCAGGTAAATCCTGTCCCTCCAGATACTGCTTCTCATTTTCCCGTGGGCAAGCATCTCCTAAGTCCCAGCCTACCAGCCCCTTCTGTCCTGCTGCATCAGGGACTCCGGCTTCCTAAGCAGAGCAACTGACGAAAGCTCCATAACAGCTGATGCAAGGCCAGGCTCCCGGGGCCCCGTGCCTGAGCAAGCTGGCTCCGTGCCCCTGTGTGACAACTGGTCTGCCTGCCTGTGGAACATTCACTAGTCTCCAGAGGCCTGGCTTTGCAAGCAGCCTTCAGAGCTTTACCGGTGAAGCAGAACTCTGGAGAATCCTATGTACAAAGCACAGGGAAAAACCAAGGTAATGTGCAGTCCAGGAGGGAGAAAAAGAGAACATTCCCAGCCTTTGTGGGCTGCATCCTCTCCAGATTCAATTGTCTCCATCCCAAAGGCTGGATCTTCCAGATACAGTGTAGAGGGTCTCCTCCGCTGGGGGAATTCAGAGCAGAGCTGTAGTAGTTTTGCTTTCTCGGGTGCTCAGGCATTGAAAATGATGACTAATTCCAAACCTACCAGGAGAAGTTGAGTTCACAGCGCAGCGCCTTTTTGCCTCTCGTGCTCTTACTCACCAGTATCTGTTTTACCGCGGGGAAGGAATCGGTTAAATTTCACTGTGAAACAACTGCTTCCAGAACTTTCATTTGCCACCAGTAATTGTTACTCAAGGAAAATAAAATTTAAAACAGTAATGAAACATAAACCCCAATTCCCCATAGCCTGCTACTTTTAATTTTCCCAGTGGCCAGCATCATATTTACCAATATATTTTAAGTCAAGCATGAAAACGTTAAGAATACCAGTACTTTTATTATTAGCAGTGCTGACAAAAGACATAATGGAGCAATTAAAGACCACATCAGATTGGTCTTATTACACAAATAAGGGCATACTCCAGGAAGGCTGCATTGAAGAATGACTGAGTGGATGAAGCCAGGGTATCCACGTAGCACCTGGCAAGTGGTACCGGCATGATTAATAGCAGCTACCACTTTTATTAGCACAGCAGTGGGGCCCACATGGAAACTCCACGCAGAATTAGGAAAAGGAGAAGTAAGAAGGAGAAATGTACAGTGAGGGATAGGGGGAGAAAGAGGTAGCAGATAAAAAAGACCAACAGAGGGGTTTCCCAAGCTCCCCAGTGTGAACTTATACCCAGGATGCACCATCCAGAATGAGCACTTTGATCTGACTTTTAGATGCCACCAACTGAGTTAAAATTGTCATACTTTTCATTCACGTCAGAAAACACAGTCTCAGGCTGGAAATGCAATTAGCCCTGTTTATTTTCTTTCCTTATTAAAAACGAAAGCCCCAGGTGGCAATTTTGTTTCGTCTCCTCACCCCTGAGATTCAATCCTGGTACTATGGTTTCGTGGGTCATTTACCTATCCGTAATATTTGGAAAGTGTGGTTGATCAGGTAAAGCTTCTCCCTCCTCACCAGGCAACCAAGAACCTCTTGCTCTCCATACTGAAATGGGTGACATTTAAGTCAACCCCCTTCTGGCCTGTTGGTGTGCTGGAGTGAGATAAGTAGCTGGTGTTCATCTCCACTATTTCTCTGGGGATGGAGCTGGGTGTTAATCATTGATGACCTAGAACTTATTATGTGGTGTGTTGGTCCATGGAGGATTTAAAGAGTTTTGTTTTGTTTTGTTTTTGTTTTTGTTCTTTAAGACAGGGTTTCTCTGTGTAACAGTTCTGGCTGTCCTGGAACTCACTCTGTAGACCAGGCTGGTCTCGAACTCACAGAGATCCTCCTGCCTCTGCCTCCTGAGTGCTGGGATTAAACATTATGTCATGTGTTGGTCTATGGAGGATTTAAAGAGTTTGCGTGTGTGTGTGTGTGTGTGTGTGTGTGTGTGTGTGTGTGTGTGTGTATTTTGGTTTGGTTTTGGTTTTTCGAGACAGGGCTTCTCTGTGTAACAGTTCTGACTGTCCTGGAACTTACTCTGTAGGCCAGGCTGGCCTCGAACTCACAGAGATCCACCTGCCTCTGCCTCCTGAGTGCTGGGATTAAAGGTGTGCGCCACCACCACCCAGCTTTAAGGAGTTTCTTAACAACAATATATGTACACTATCATAATAGCATGTAAGTTGTGATAAAGAGCTACAGCATAAAAATAGAAAGTCAAAACTGGAGAAAACCCATGGGAGTCACAGGTACTACAACTATGCTTTGATTTAAGTAGAGAAAGAAGTTTCTAGGCAGCCAATGCCAACCCAGGAACTGAACCCAGGAGACCCACCTCAGACTGGAGAGCCAGGGACATCAAGAGCCTCCAGCTTTACCAGGAAGACGACCAGTATGCCCCTATCACAGGACCAGGCTGGAAGGCCTAGAGTCTGCAGCAGGACAAGCAGTGTGGGGTAGGGTTTGCTCGTGTCCTTGAAGATGAGCCTACTCCTCTTGCAACGTGGCTCCAGACACATACTGAGGACTAATGTGTAACCACTTAGTGTGCAGATAGAGATGCCGGTGGAGGGTGGTCCAGATGCTTTTGACATCGGGTGAGCCAGATAACGAAAAGAACCACCGTAGGCTACCTGTGGGCAAAGCCACGGATTTCGTGAAGAAACACTCAGCTTCTAACATGTCAGCAATGAAGTACTAACTTCCTGGTGTCCCATATCAGGGGTCATAACTCTAACACTCTTGACACAGAAAATGCTCAAAGCATGTGTTACCAGTCATGCAGCAAGGCAAAAAAAAAAAAAAAAATGAAAAGTCTCAGAAACACCCTCATGAGTAATAGCTTCCCAGTGAACCTGTCTGGGTGGATTAGCTGTGCCACAGCTCCCAGAGGAGCTAGATGAGTTAACCTGCAGCAGACTAACTGTGAAGTAAGGCAATTGGGAGGACAACTGCCAAAAAGAATATTTTTCATTTTAAAATAGTTAAGCCAGGTGTGGTGGTCCAAAACTGTCATCCTAGTACTGGAAGCTGAGGCAGAAGGTAGAGAGTGTTCGAGGCCAGCCTGGGGTGCATGTTGAGAACTTATCTGCATTGGGAGTTTTAATACCAAATGGCTCTTTTTTGTGTAAAAAGTGTGGAGGAGAGATCCCCAGGTTCTGTTCCCCATACCCTTGTTCCTGATTTCCTCACAGTAAATAAAAAGGTGTCATAGCCTAGTCCCCAGATCCTAAACATATGCTAGATTAAGTAGGAATTCTTGGGCTGTCTGGACCAACTAAACCAAAATCTCTGAATGTGAGGTTCAGGACTGAGTGTTTTAAAGCCTGTCAGAGGATCCCAAAGCATGTTTTCTTATTCGGAATGTAAGGATCACATGGTTATATTGTATCCATGAGGATAATCTTCCCATTACAAAGTCTTGATTAAGAATTCTATTCTACCTACCTTAATTCCGCTTTGCCATGAAACATAATATACCAAGTGCCTTAGTTACTGTTCTAGTGCTCTGAAGAGACACCATAACCAAGGCAACACTTAAAAAAAACAAAAACATTTCATTGGGGCTTGCTTACAGTTTTGGAGGTTTAGTCCAGTATCATCATGGAGGGGAGCATGGTGCATACATGGTGTAGGGCAGTAGCTGATAGCTACATGCTAATCTGCAGGGTGAGAGAGAACTGGACCTCACATGGGCTCTTGAAACCCCAAAGCCTGCCCCCAGTGACACACTTCCTCCAACAAAGCCACACCTCCTAATTCTTCTAATCCTCTCAAAGAGTTCCACTCCCTGGTAACTAAGCATTCAATATATGAGCCTTTGGGGCTGTTCTCATTCAAACCACCAGAGACTCTCATAAACTTTACTGATGTGATAAACCCTTACATTTGTATGATTAAAAAAGTTATTCTAGGTCATCAAGAGCACATGAGTCTTTGTTCATTCAGACATGTCATCAACACAGTGGGCAGATCTGTTGTTCTATGGCAGAGCTTACATTTTCTCCACTCATGACCTCTATTCACACAAGAAATTCTTACATGTATATCAGCCTGTAACATAGATGTACAAGTCAAACACCTATGCCACAATAAATCATAAAGAAATTTATTTCTAAAACAATTATTTGATATACATACAACTTATTAGAGATAAAGGCAAATTTGAACACTAGTGAGTGGGTGTGCTTTATTTTTATGTAGAAATCATGGCTTAATATTTTACTCTGAAGTATGTAGAACATCTTCAGTTTTTTTCAGAGTTGGTTGGTATTTTTCTTTCATGATCATCTGTCATGGCTCTGGATCTGCAGTGGGACCTGGGAGATTGGAGCCAATAAACGAGGCAGACTAAAGTCCCATGAAGTAGCCAACTTTATTCAGAGCATCAGACAATTTATACTCTGAGGGTTAAGAAGAATCACATGAGTAACGTGTACAATCACAAGAATGAGCTGCACATGGCAAAAACATGTTTTTTCATAGGGGCATATAAAGGATAGTTTAAACATGTAATTAAACAACATCAGCAAGCAATAATGAAAAATCTGAAGTAAACTCACTCCTGTTTGCTGCAGCTGGGAGGAGCATGAAAACACATTCCAAGAACAATCCCATGTTTTGAAGAAACTGAGGTCACAAGACTCTTGTCTGTTTTCTTGGTAGTTTTCTCACAAGCACTCAGAATTCTCCTCACACAACTTCATTCTTGGAGCATGTTCTGACAAACATCAATGCTGAGAACATGGCTTTACACAAATATTGTATAAAATGGAAGATATATGGTTAAGGCAATTTCAAAAATTGTTGAAAAAATCTGTCCCATTCCCACGCCAAAATTAGTTTGATGATTTGTTTGGAAACTCAAGCCAGCAGCTCATAACAACAATTTTGAAAGTCAAACATTCTGACACAATACATCACACAAGTGGAGGAGCAGTTTTTGTTTGTTTGCTTTTCATAATCTAACCATTATGTTTCTCCAAGCACAGTTAAAAACACTACAGTTCATAGCATACCACAGTCTCTGACCACAGCGTTTCAGGCACATTCATTGGCATTCCATGTCTTGACGGCATCCACAGTGCTAAGTGCACATGCTCTGCACTCAGAACCAAGGCTGCCATGAAGCCACATGATACACTATGGGCAAAGTGCTGCCAGAAGCAGCTAGGATTATGTGTGGGATTTTGAATTGGCATCTGTTCATTGTAAGTTCGGGAATGTTTTACTATTGCCTCGTGGTTTGCAACTCCTCCTTTAGTTCCATGACCCCATTAGCTTGTGATGACAATGTCCCTTCAAGCCAAAATCAAACTGATCAGTGAGATGGCTCAGCAGGTAAAGACATCCACCACCAAGCTCAGCAACCTAAATTGGATCTCCTAGGCTCTACATAGTGGAAGCAAAGAGCCACGCTCACATAGTGGTGTGCACATGCCACCCACCCATCAATCAATCAATCAATCAATCAATATGAAAGAAAGTAAGTGAAATAATAACGTAAAATGGCCTTGAGAACCTGATGGTTGGCACAGCCCAGATATGATGAAATGAACTGCTGTGTCTGTGAGGTGAAAAACAACTGATTCTACTATTCCATACCAACTGAAACAGGAAAAAGAAAAAGGTTGTGGTGGTTTGGGGGAAAAAAAGGCCCCCCAAAGGGAGTTGCACAATTAGGAGATGTGGCCTTGTTGGAGTAGGTGTGGTCTTGTTGGAGGAGGTGTGTCACTATGGAGGCGGGTTTTGAACTCTCATATACGCTCCAGTCATGCCCAGAGAGACAGACCACTTCCTGTTGCCTACAGGATGTAGGACTCTGAGCTACTTCTCCAGCACTATGTCTGCCTGTGTGCTGTCTGTCACACCATGATGATAATAGACTGAAACTCTGAACTGTAAGCCAGCTCCAATTAAATATTTTCCCGTGTAAGAGTTACCATAGTCATGGCATCTCTTCACATGAATAGAAACCCTGACTAAGACAAAGGGTATTTTCCAGTTCAATAGCTGCATACCAGGAACAGAAGCTATAGTGATTTGACATGAGGGACAGTGAGTATAATTGTGGTCACCATCTGATGAAGTGGTTCACTATCAGTCTCTAAGACCCATAGCTTTCCTGTAAAGCCCAACTGGATGAGCTAAAGACAAATTCGAGAGAAATGACCAAACCCTTCGATTTTTAAAAGGCTTCTGCGAGGCGCTGATCTCTGATTTCCTTAGGGTTTGTAGTGCTCTTGTTTGTTTTCCTATTGTGACAGGTAACAGTGGTTCTAGCTCCGCTCATCCCTCAATCATTAAGTCTTTACACTCCAAAGCCAATGCCACGCTCCTGCTGCTTATATATGTCTGCTCTAAACACGTATTCAGAAGTTGAGAACACAATCACAAGATGGTGTCACAAACCTACATTGTCACCCACATCTCGTTTGCCGCCTCTAGAGAACCTCAGTGGTGTTGTGGGTCTTGGGACGTTAATATACTAATACACTCTCCCAAGTCTTGAGTTCTCCCTTCTCACAGGATGGAGTTCAGTTATCAAACAGCTTGGACTTTATTTGAGAAAGTGACATTAGCTCCTCTTGACAGGGGCTCAAGACCCTGGCTTCCCCTTCATTCAGTGGCTCTAGGTTTATAAACTTCTTAGGTCTGAAAATTACATTAAAGCTTTTTCAATTTTACCCTTGCAATTCAACTTGTGACAATGGTTTTCAGATCTATGGTATTTTTTTAAAATCATCTATGTACACACACACACACACACACACTCATGCATATAGATATAAATGAACTTCAAGTGTGTCTTTCTGGTAAACTGGGTATCTATTAATTTCGAGAACTTCCATAATCAATTAACTACCAACAAAGATAAAATGACAATCTGTCCTGTTGCCAGAGCCGTCTGACCCACTGGTGTTAGACTTAGAAGAAACTGAAGTGTCAGAAAACCATCACGTAGGGAGTAGGATTCAATTTCTTCAACCCTCTCTTCTGGCATTAGGGATTTCTTATTTGCCTCCTTACTCCGGTATCTCAACAGACACGTTGAATCTCAGTAGCATCTCCTACCGCTGCTTCTGTACGACATTTACTGCAATACTGCCCAAGAGTGAATTCCTCACCCTTGTGTTCACAACACTTTGATGAAAGGACCATTTTGGTGGGTTACTGGTTCATGCACGACATATATGTACAAACAATGCTCCTAAGTCTTTGGAATTCTCCCCGTATAATCACAATTTCCTTCCAAGTATACCACCATTTGGTTCTGGGTCCAGTCAATAAGACAGGCTGAGCCACAACCATGTTTCAAGCTGTAACAACTAGAAAGATGAATTTAGAGTCTTTTGAAATGCCCCCACACCAGAGAATCAAGTTAGATTAAAAGTTTTGCTTTTTTCTCTATATTTTATATTCTTATAATCTAGTCTCTTGGGGGTTTGCTGATATAAATGAGCAAAATCCTGCAGTTCCTTGGATATGTAAACCTGTGCCTAAGCTTTTTGTACCTATCCTTCTGGGGCCTGTTTAGGGTTTTACTCTACTTACAAAGTCTATAAAGATAAGAGTCTCCAAGCAACTGATTGACTAGGCATATCAGACAAAGCCAATACTCCTACTGGCAAGAGAGAGTTGATGGGATTTTGTCGATATATGAACTCAAGTTTGACTGAACCCACACAAAGGACCCCATTGCCGTTCTCCGAGTCCTTCTTTTTCCCAGTCAATATCTAAACTTATGTATGAGAGACCTAGAGACACTGTGGGTTCCATTCATCTTTTAGTCATCAACCCACAGAATCAAACTGCATTTGGCATTAGAAGGCATCAGTTTTGTAGATACACCAAAGGAATGATTCTCCTGGGGAGTCACAAAAGCTCCCTGCTCTCTCCACCCTCCTAATTATGCCTCAAAACAGTATATTTAGTTCTCAGCACATTTTTTTCCGAAGTTCTCACAGTGTAGGGAGAAACAAAACTTCAGCACCACAGTTTTTGAATACCTCGATCTTACCGTCAGGTACTCAGCCCGCCAAAGCTTTGCCTTCACTGGATGCTTTATTCCAAGTGACCAATGGATGATAACTATTTTGCCATGGCCTGCCAGGCATTGCCAGTGTTCTGTGCTTCAGTACTAACCGAATCAATGCTGCCTTCATACCAAAGCACATCAGAAAAAACAAATATGGAGTTCTATTTTTTTTTAGTCTGTTGCCCCCAAACTTCAGCATACAAATGGGAGTATAATCGGGGCTCTACTGAAGAGGACATAAGCCATTCTAGCAAGTTTGAGAATGAAGGGATTTGCTATAGGACATTAAAAAGCTCACTTAACAATTGGAAGAGCTGAGTAAATGGGCTGAGGTCGAGATTCCAGAAATAGCTCCCACAGCTACATGGTAGAAGTGGGTCACCAAGGGAGGTCTTAGCACTCCCAAGATTAGGAATCTGCCACCTCTTCAACCACAGTCTTGCTGTC
Source organism: Peromyscus californicus insignis (assembly GCF_007827085.1). Classification (NCBI taxonomy): domain Eukaryota; kingdom Metazoa; phylum Chordata; class Mammalia; order Rodentia; family Cricetidae; genus Peromyscus; species Peromyscus californicus. Next base: position 29,353,286 of record NW_026294480.1, read on the forward strand.
AAAGTCACACAGAGTGGAAGCTCTCACGAACAGGAAGTTGGCTTCACACCAGTCCAGACATGCTTTTATCCTCAAATGCAAAATGAGATCTCTATGGCCTGCCTCTTGATATCCATAATGCAAATACCTCTATAACTGATTTTTTTTTTTTTTAGCAAAAGAATAATAGAAGCAGCAAAAGTGTGGCCCCTACTTCAGTCTGTCCTCCCAGCCTTGTACCCATACAACATCGTGGTTAGATTTAAATGCAATCCAAAACCCTGAGGGCCAGGAATCTGGGAACTCCAGGCTCTTCAGTGCAGGACGCATGTCAGAGGGCAGGTAAGGTGGACATTAGGGGCAGATCTACTAATCGCAAATACTGGCTTCTTGCCTAGAGCAATAACAAAGATCCTATGTAAGGTAACTATTCGCAAACCTTTTTTTTACATTACCCACCTATCTAGCGTGATCCTTCGACAGTTGTGGGTCAGGGGAAAGTATTTGTTTGTTTCTGCTTGCTTGATGGCATTGAGAAAGGACTCCTTCACCCTGCTGCAGCACAGAACATTTTCTGTTCATCTTAAGATCCCCAAGGAGCTTCTAAACCATCCGGGTACCAGTAAGTGATATTTGGGAACATTATAGTTTGAAACGCATTGTACAATTTACTCATTTCTGAAAACTGATATGGGGAACCAAAACAGCCCCTTTTTCCATTCACTTCCAAAAACAGAGAGTTTACTGTCTTGAAGAAAAGCACTTTCATGGCCTCTTGCCTTGAAGTCAATAATGTGCCATACAGAAGAGTCCCAGCGGGGATGACCAGTCTACCTTTTTCAAGATATCCTCTTTCTTATCTTGCATTCAGTTGTCTTGAAACTCCCAAGGTCTCTGGAGAAATCCCTCTGCCCGAAACAGTGAAGATCTTTGTGAGTGTCTCTCAAAGGAACAACTGGCCCAGACAACAACAGTCCTCTCCTTCAAAGTCCGCTCTCAACACCAAGACCTATTTGGAGTATATACATATTCATTTTACACGGGGCACCAAGTATCAGGCAGAACCTACCCACTGCATCACCTGCCTGTCAATTTGGAATTTGGAAGATGGGGTCATTCTATTCATTCCTCTGCCTTCAGTCGAGATGATGGAAAGCCACTCTTGATCTAGCAGAAACTGTCTGTGATTTGCAAAGGACAGGAGACACTAAATAACCATTTTCTTTTCAAGTCAGTTCCCCCTATTACCTATCAAGACACTGAGTGAAAGGGAAAGGTAGCCAAGAAGGGTAAAAGGGATCGGTTTCAGGAGCAAGATCTTGCCAAGGCCCATACAGGCCCAGAAAAACATTTACTCAAAAAGTTAATTTAGGAGTCAGCTTCAGCCCAGTCTCTCTCTCTCTCTCTCTCTCTCTCTCTCTCTCTCTCTCTCTCTCTCTCTCCCCCCCTCTCCCTCTCCTCTCTGTCTCTCCTCTCTGTCTCTCTCTCTCCCCTCCCCTCCCTTCTCCCCTCTCTCCAAAAAAGGAAAGAAAATGGAGATAATTATTCCAGTAATTCAATAGTTCCCTCTCCACCTGAATTATTGGAATAATTGCCTCTCACTGGTGGAAACTGGATTACAGGTTTAGTAGCTGTTCTGGGCTTGGATCCTAAGAGCAGTCATCACAGTACAGTCAACTTCTCTTTCAACATTTCTGCTGTGAACTCCATGCTTCTCCACAGTATGCGTATACCCCCGTCTTTCTGATGTCTTTAAATGCACTCCGATCCCAGCTTTCCTGTCTAGTCCTAAATCCGTTACTTGTCTGTCAAATAGAGGCAGGTCCCAGCTGGTACTGGCTGGTGTGACTCCAAAAGAAGGTATTTCATGTGGAAGGGGAAAAAAAGAACCATTGATAATTATATGCCGTTCCTACTGCTTTATAAGACGTCAAGGAAGGAATAAGAGAACACACGCATAATGCACGCGCGCGCACACACACACACACACACACACACACACACACACACCAGGGATTTCTTGCTGGAATGCTGCCCAGCTTGCTGCCTTGAGGTGTCATTCACCTCCCTCCCCTAACACACTCCAGTGGCGATTTCTGAACATTCTTGTCTTTCTGACCTAATTTCTGTCTTGTATTCTCCCTTTTAACATTCTCACACACACACACACACACACACACACACACACACACACACACACACACACACACACTGTATTTCTAGCATGGCCTAGCAGTCATAAAAAACAGCAGTTTACTTTTCAGGCTCCTTAACTATGTGACGTCCAGTCATAGAGTCATCTTTGAACTGCTGGGAAAGTTCTAGACCCCAGTTAGTTAATCTGTAAAATGAGAATAGTCAAACATTTATGACAAATCGCTGTTTTGAGGGGCTAAATGTTAATAAAGTGCTTAGAAAAGAATGTCTGAAGCAAGGTGTGGTCCAATCTACATCAGATCTTACTGTTATGGACATGCCTCTGGGTATTTATGTTATTAAGTCTTAATATTAAGTGCTAGCCATGTTCATGGCTCCAATGTGGGTCACTCTTCATCACTACCACAAACCATCAAGAGGAAACACTTTGAAGGAAAGACTTCTTTTGGTTCATAGGTTCAGAGTTTTTCAGTCAATGGTCAGCCAGTCAACACCGTTGCTTTTAGGGCCATGTCAAGGCAGAAACATCATGGCTCAAAGACATGGCAAAGGAACACTGCTCACCTCATAGCAGCTAAGAAGCAGAGAGACGCAGAGAAACAAAGAGGGCAGGGACAAGACACACCCTTGAAAGTCGCCCTCAGTGACCTACTTCCTCCAACCAGACCTCACCTGATAATCCGTTCAGCTATGAAATCACCAATGGGTTAATCCATTAGTGAAGTAGAGCCTTCATGAGCCAATCACTTTTGAAATGCCCACTAGCCTACGATGGAGCCTTTAGGTGACGATTTTAGATTCAAATCGTAACAGATCTCTTTAGAAGAAGAGATACTCTTTATTAAGAGACCAGAGCCGAGCTGGGAAGATGGTTCAGTAGGTAGAGTAGGTAAGCAAGTATGAGGACCTGAATTTGGATGCCTAGAATCTATGTAACAATCTGAAGGCGGTAGCTCTGCTGGTAATCCTAGCAATTCTGTGGTTAGAGGGACTGTGGAGACAGGAAAGTCCTCAGAGCTCATGTGCCAGCTATCCTGGTGTATGCAACAGGGAACGAGAGATTCTTCTCCAACAAGGTGTAAGGTAAAGAGTAACGCCCAAGGTCGTCTACTGATGTGTACATGCATGCCATGGCACACACTGCCCCCCCACACACACACAAGACACATGAGAGAGAGAAGGCTTTGGTATTTTTTTAAGAAAAAAAAAGAAAAGATATCAGAGCCAATTAGATGGTCCTTGTCCTGAATAGCCCTTAATTGTAACTTGACACAGCCTAGAGTCATCTGAGAGGAGTCGTTTCTATCGAGGAATTGACTAGATCAGAATGGCCTATAGAGATACCTGTGGGGAATTGTCTTGATGACTAATTGATATAGAGGGCCCAGACTACCGTAAACAGTACCACCCCTGGGCAGTAGTTCTGGCCTGTGTAAGACAGCTTACCTATTGTGTGAGTAGCTGGGTATGCACCTTCCGGTGAGTCCAAAAGTAAGGCAGCCAACAGCGTTCTTCTGCGGTTCCTGCTTCCAGGTTCCTGCCCTGAGTTCCCCTCAGTGATGGATTATGACTTGGAAGCATAAGCCAATGAACTCTTTCCTTTTCACATTGCTTTTGGTCATCATGTTTGTCACAGCCAGAGAAGGAAACTAGAACATTCATTGCACCAACAATGAGTACCCCAGACAAAGGCACGTGCATCTAAGGAAGCTTGGAACATGAATGTTGCCAAGGAAACAATGTGTTTGAGATGCTACTCAATTAAAGAGAGCAAGAGAGACCTGCTTAGAAGAATAGATCACTAATGAGGCAAATGCGTTCTGATTGGCGATAACTCACAGCTATCCATGAAGCTGAGAAACAGAAGACCACGGATGGCATAGACACTGCCATCCATAGTTCCCTCATTTCTTTCCTTCTGGTATGTTTTTCTCTTCAAACTGATCTCCTAAGCAGTGATTTACAAACCTTAGCAATAATAGGAACCTGAGAAATTTGTTAGAATGCAGCGTTCCCTCTTTCGAGATTCTGACTCAGTAGAACTGGGTGAGCTTCATTCACTGCATCATCCTTCTTGGGGCGCGTTGGCTACAGTGTGGATGCTTCTGGACAGCTGTATAATGTACAAGCTGCCTACCTGAATCTGGCACCACGGGGAAGTCATGGAGGTGGCTCCAGATTCATACTGAAGATAAGTTGGAATAGCTTGCCATCTGAAAAGGAATCCAGCTAGCCGCCCCCTACTGAACCACTGCCCACCCTAGTCACGGCTTACAACAGTATCTACCACAGGCAAAGGCTGCTCCAGAGAGGGGGAAGTTAGGTGGAGGAAAGCCCAGAATATTTGTGTTTCCTTGTATACAGAAAGCTTTAATAAAAGGCTGGACATTTATTCTAAATATATGTCCCTTCTGAGTGCTACTGGCTGTGAGGCACTCCAAATAAGACCAAACACAAAGAGTGGAGAATGAATTGCTGACAGAAAAGTTACAGCACCCCAAGGCACTGGCACTGTCCTCCCAGCTCCCTGACCCTCATTAAAAATGCTGCTTTCCAAGCTCCATTAATTGGGAGGTCTCAATATAGTTAGAGAGTCATGGACGACTCCACAGGCCTCGGAAAACAATAATGCCTGTAGAGAGAGGATTTATCGTTCTCCAGGCAGGCTCAATTCAACAAGTTTTTGCCGAGCACAGTGAAGTACAAAGGAGGTATAAAGGAAGTAGAACATACAATCAGAAGCTGCCAGGGAGACTGGAATCTGTCGTGGGCAGAGGAGGCACAATCAAGACGTAGATATTAGAGAACAGGGAAGAAAGGGTGGTGGCATCAGTGCTACATGGCTGACACTGTGTGCAGTCAGAGCGCAGAAACCCACACAGAAGCAATTGAGGAACAGCTTGGGGCCACTTTTGCAAAAGGCTTGACAGGGGAGACACATGTCTACTTTTCTGCCAACCGCGTCTTGTATGTGACTTGGCTTTTGTCCTCTCCACAAATCTCCGAACCTGGCATGGTACTCCATTTTTTCCAGACAGCATTTCATTGCCAGAGATTATGAAGGTTTCGGGGTGATGAGTGGGGTTTAGTCCATTGATGGATTCAAATTTTTAATAGACGATTAGGAGGTGGTGGAACTATGGAGGGTGGACCTGTTGCTACATGACTGCACATGTGCTGTTCAGTAACCAAGCAAGGGGCCTTAGGTCCTGCGTAATCTGTGTGCTGCGTGATCACGCAATCTATGCGCATGTGTGTGGGGGGGGGGGGATCCATAAAAAATGAGTCGCAGACTCCTCCCCCCTTCTTCTCCTTTTTCTTCCTTTCTCTCCATTCACAAACTTCCATAGGCCTAAAGCACATTCCCCTCTGTTCCTTCCCTTAATAAACTCTCATAGTGGGTTTTCTCGAATGGTAAACAGCGCCGCTTAATGAATAACATTGTGCCGCATAAAACCAACAGGAGCCTGGTTGAAAGCAGTAAACATTTGGGGCCTGTATCCTGCCCTGGCCTCTTCCTGTTAGTTCTCCGCTCTGTGATCTGTCCACCATGATGTGAGCATCCTTGCCATGCCCTTCCCACCCTAACACACAGAAACCATAATCTGACATCAGTCTTCCTCCCTGAGGTTATCCCGTCACAGCACCAATAAATGCTCTTTCCCACCCACAATTTAACTCACAGAGGTAGGCATCTCTCTTGAGTAGTTTGGGGTTTTTTGTTTGTTTGTTTGTTTTAGTTTGTTTTGTGTTTTCAGGTTTTTGCTTAGAATTCAATGATCTGCAGCAATTAGTTAGCATTTTAATCTCTCCGAGTTGGCCCCTTCACAAGAATGAAAACCAAATCACTACAAAATGTGTGTCCTGTGTATTCCTGTCTGCTCCACCCTGTGTGCTACACCCAGTCAGCCTCAGTTTGGTTCTAAAAAACACAAGATAAAGCCATCTGGCTGGTAGTGAACACAGAATATGAGTCAGGTCATAATGGGAGATTTATTAAGGCAACTCCACATAGTTAAAATGGAGGTTTGTTTGGGGATAGGTTACAGGATCTGGGAAAGGTGAGGGGCAGTCGAGCAGTGTTCTCTGGAGAACTCTACTCAGTCTACCATCCAGCATCCAGGATCACCAGAAACCAAGAGAGCTGGTACATCTGGATCTCGGGTCTTAAGGGCTCCGGTCTCAGGCCCCGCATCAGGGGCAGGCCATAGGTAGGCGTGACAGTTACCAGAAGCCTCACTGAGGGTAGTACTTCCAGGTTAAAGCTGGAACAGCTACCCTCTACAAGGTCATTATATCCCTAGTCCTATGCTGAGCACATAGAAGGTACACAAGAAATATTGTCCAAATTACCTAGAAGCTCTGAGAGACATAATTCCATTTTATTCTAAGTGTGTACTGTAGGTTGTAGTGGGTAGCCATTCCAGCCTTGATCTGGAAGTTCCAACCCCCATTGAGGCCTACCGTAAGCAGAATAACAGATGTCTATACCACCTATTCTGGGCTCCACTTGTACACAACACATAAGTGACACCTCACAGAAATACTAATCATCTCCACACATTTATTAAGTCACTGTACTGGCGGGTTTTATGTTTTCTCGTTACAATCTAAAGTCATCAGAGAGGAGCCTGAACTGAGAAAATGCCTCCATAAGACCCAGCTATAAGGCACTGTCTTAATTAATGATTGACAGGGAAGGGCCCCGCCCATTGTGAGTGGTACCGTGGTGCCCTGGGCTGGTGGTCCTGGGTTCTATAAGAAAGCAGACTGAGCAAGCCATGGGAAGCAAGCCAGTAAGCAGCACTCCTTCACAGCTTTTGCATCAGCTCCTGCCTCCGGGTTCCGGTCTTGCTTGAGTTCCTGTCATGCATGAGTTCCTGTCCTGACTTCCTTTGTAGATGAACTGCGATGTGGAAGTGTAAGCCAAATAAACCCTTTCCTCCCCTACTTACTTTCGAGGTCACGGTGTTTTACCGCAGCAATAGAAACCCCAAGACAACCACACAACAGCATAATGCCAGGCTTGGTGGCACAGGCTTGAAATCTCAGATCTGGGAGACGTAGAGCCAGGAGGTTCCTTGGGCTCTCTGGCTAGCCTGTCTAGCTTAATTGGTGAGCCCCAGGACAATGAGAAACCCTTTTCAAAAGATAGGTTCCTGAGGATGAGACTCAAGGTTGTTCCCTGGCATACTCACACACGTACATGCACATACCCGTATACGCAACATGCATGTGTACCCACACACACACCCCCATGAACATACATACACACACAAACACACACATGCATAACAAAAAAACATTTTGAGAAGGAGACTCCCTTGTACTCCTGAAACAATCTCACTCTCAGCTCTTTGAGCTGTCACTCTTTATCTTGCTGCTCGGTCCCTGCTGCTTTATGTCACCGTTCTCTGTGCGTTTCCTGGTTTCCTGTTTATCCACTAATTGGCCCGACTCGAGTTGTTTATTACTGACTTAAAAGTCAAGGCAGAAATTGAAAGCTTAGGTCTGCATTCTTGCGCTGCTTTCTGTGTTCTCTGTGACCAAACTACATCTCAATATCTACTCTCACCTTGTGTCTCCAATCACGGTAAAGAAGGAACCAGAAGCGTTAAATCCTCAGAGAGAAGACATGTCATTCTCACTGATTCATTTGTGTTTACCGAGGCATTGTTTTCTCTATAATAAAAAGTAGTTAGTCTCTGTAATTAAAAATTTTAACTATGAAGGTACAATGGAGTTGGGACTCCTTATGCGGTATTTCTCAAACTGTGACCCTTCAACCAGCTACATGAGTAGCATGGAATGATTGGGGAGAGTTCTGGAGTTGCAGCCTAGATTACTGGATCAGAACCTGGTTTTGTTTGTATATATGTCTTGTTTGCTAGATAATTGTTAACTAGATAATTGTTAGCTAGACAATTGTTAACTAGAAGAGGCTCATTACACTGAAGCGGGAGCCTGCCAGGCCAACGGAGACCTGGGTAGTTTAAGTGGCCGGGAGGTGATGTCACTGGTGTATATCACCTCTGCTGTGTTCAACTCAAGGAGCTCAGCCCAGGTGACTGTATCACCTGACCCTCCTTTACTCTGTAGATTTCAGGCAATGTATTTATTTGGTGCAGGTGAAAAAAAAAAAAAAAGACTGAGAAGAAAATTAAGAAATTATAATCCAAGAAGTGCACCAAAGAAAGAAAACTGACCCCAACAGTACGCCATTACCAGCACACTACACTTTTCTGCTCTCTCCTACTTGTGTGTGTTCCTACACCAATGCTTCTCAACCTTCCTAACGCTGCAACCTTTCAACTCAGTTCCTCAGGTTGTGGTGACCCCCAATCATAAAATTACTTTCGTTGCTATTCCCTAACTGTAATTTTGCTATTGTTATGAATCATAATGTAAATGTCTGTGTTTTCTGATGGTCATAGTGACCCCTATGAAAGGGTCATCTGACACCCAAGTTGAGAACCACTGTCCTACTTAGATTCTAAAGCCAGTTTAGCTCTAGAAGAATGAAAGGGTAACCTTGTTCCTTGTTGCTTAATTCCATTGAGAATATAGGAGAATTTTGGCTATATGCTCTAAAAATAACAATCCTTTCTTATATTTGAAAAGTAAACTGAGATTTCAAATATTCTTGAATTCTCCCGTTTTTTTGAGATTATACTGTAATTTCATCATTCTTTAAGAACAATATATCATTGCAAGTTTACATCTTTAGAAATACTAAAAATCACCATTTTGAGACTAATAAGGTAAATAGCAAACCAAGATTTACTTACTTCCTCCGCAGATTCTTTTCAAATATACTGAAGTCTCAAAAACCAGGTCAGGAGACACTCTTCTGCTAGGATGTAAGAAACTTACAAAATCTTATTCTCAGGTTGACTGGGTTTTTCAAGTTGATCTTAATCGCCACATACATAGTCAATGGCCAATTTAAAAAAAAAAAATCATGATTTGCCAGGATGAAAATTAGCTCCCCTTAGTCACTGTATTTGAGTGTATAAAAGCTGTTAATAAAAGTACCTGTCAATTGATTAGGTCCTGGGAGGCATGTCCTGTCTTAAATCACTTCCTAGATTTGTGCAAATCTGCCTGCCAAGCAAGGTTTGTTCTCAGACATTGCGCCTTTGACCACAAATAAAGTCTCTACCATCTGCTTTCACGCTAGGAAAATGCTATTTGGATTCAGTGATGAAATAAAAAAAAATCTCATTCACATAAATCCAGGTCTTGTTCTCTTACCCTGAGACATCTCCCGCTGAAACCACAAGCAAAAGAACTTCACTAATTAAAGTGATGAAGTGTGAACATATGTTGTTCAAGAATATTGATACCTCCACCTACATCTCCAAACTATTAATATTCACAGAGCCTTAGTTTTTAATGTGTTTATTGGCAATGAAAGCTTCTTATAATCAGGGCTTCAGTGCCATATTTTTTCAGGCACTGAAGTTCCTGGGAGCGTGGGGGAAAGGTGCCTTTATTTTTATAGCTTCTATTAGCTCTTCAAGGATATTTATCACCATGTAATTCCTCTTCTTGAAATGAGAAAATGTGGGAAGATTAGAATACTGACAACCTAGACAAAGGAATTGAAGTCTGAATAGACAAAATAAACTTTACAATCATGGTGGGCAAAGGTGAATTCTGAATCTTTAAATTCTACCCCACCAATGACTTTCTGCTTTGGATACAGAAGAGGACATTGCTCAAAGGACAATGCATAGTCTTCAACATAGACCTGTGTTTTAGTCTCAGGCTCTGAGCCCTACCTTGGGGAATTGAGTTCTGAGACTCCCCTACCCCCTTAGCCCCAGATCTAGAGTAAAGGCTGGTGGGATACCCTGTTAGTTGTCCCACTTCTCAGCTCCCACCTTTTCCTTAATGCCAGTCTTACCATTCTTGGTCCAGCAGAGGGAAATATGGGCATATCCTTCCCCTAAACCATTTCTCTCTACTTCTTTTTGCTGACTCCACCCACCAAGACTTGTAAGGGCGTTAGGGGACTCTAAGGTCCCTGGCACTCACTGGAACACAGACCCTGAAGAAAGTCACCTGGAGAAGATGAAGGACATAGGACAGGTCTCTTTACAGTTTCTTCTTGCCTTCTCCAAGCAAGAGCCCCTCCTTTGGAAGGCAGAGCGTTTGACACTAGAAAAGACTTTGTCCCTACATCTTCGAAACTTTATAAGCCCAATACCTCAGAGGCACGCACACACATTAGGGGTACCCCTACTTCCGGCAATAGCGCCACCGTTCTTTCGGGGTGAACTTGCCAGGGTCTCAAATCAGGTCAAATACAAGCTTGTTATCATTTCTAACAGCTATGTCTCTCCTAACGACTGCAATTCAGACATTCATGTTCACAGATGAGAATTCCGAGAGACTCTGTTGCTGGATTCTTTGATGTCCTCATGCACTGCTCCCTTTTCATTTCCAAATGACTCCCGATAAGCATCACTGTCTTTGTGCCATGCTTCCTTCCCAACTTTCTACGGCCTTGGTGCAGGGAAGTCTTCCGAGCACAGATTCCGAAGCTAGTCTGCCCACATTCCGACTTGATTCCACCACTTAATAACTCCATTACTTTAGGCAAGTTACTGGACTCCCCTGTGCTTCAGCGTCCTCATCCTAGAATCAGATAATACAGTACACGCCCTACCAAACTGGTCTGAGGATTAAGCAGGTTAATACAGACCCATCCGGCACTTCCTGAGCGTGAGGTAAGTGACGGCTCTTATTACTGTTGTTACTGAATGTGGTCCAAACATCTAAGCCCAGCATCCATACAGTGTACACCCCAGAACGGCACCTTCGAGACTGGAGATGCTATCCTGGGGCTCTCTTAACAGCTTCTGAAACTAATTAGAACCACATTTAAAGCAGTAAGCACGGTGGCCAATGAGTCATTCTTTGCTCTAGCAGAAAGAAGATTTAATTTGAGACATGAGCCTAGAAGGAGTACAGAAAGCTGAGAGGAAAGGTAGTTTTCGCCCCTCCGCTGCTCTAAGAAGCCAGAAGGGAAGAATTGAACTGATTATACTCTAATGAGGCTGCCAAATCGGTTTTACTCTCCAATACAGCATAATGACTGGTGAGTGTTATGGGCCCCCGAGCCAAAATTAACTGGTAGCGTTTCCTGGGTCGGCCTGGTCAGCCTCTGTGGGGAATACTTCGGGAACAACCATCTTTCTTTTTTTGTTTTGTTTTTTTCGAGACAGGGTTTCTCTGTGTAGCTTTGCTCCTTTCCTGGAACTCACTTGGTAGCCCAGGTTGGCCTTGAACTCACAGAGATCCGCCTGGCTCTGCCTCCCGAGTGCTGGGATTAAAGGTGTGCGCCACCGCCGCCCTGCGGTGAGAACAACCATCTCTCAAGCCTGGGTGGAAGCCTCCCTCCCACTGAAAAGACAGCGATGCTCAGGGTGTGTGGAGGGTAGATCTGACTGGTGTGCCATCACAGAGGACTGCAGAATGGAAACCGTGAAAGGGAGGAGAGAAGGAAGAAGGGCAAAGGAGCGGGGAAAATAGACAGCGCGGGCAGCTAGAAGGATTAAGAGGAAGGCGGCAGGAGAGTTTTCCAAGAGCAATGAAGAATGGAAGTGGAAGAAGCAGCGTAGCAGCCACAGAAGCAACCAAGGCTGGCTGCCAAGTGTCGGCCACTCTGAAGATCCAAACACACTAAACAAGACTGTGAAGTAAAACCAGGAGAGCAGCATGTCTGTTCCCAGCAATACAATTTGTAAACATTTGCTAATGGCTTCGTGAAGGACCGAGTAGAAGCAGCTGACAGGGAAGAAGAGTGAACACCACCCGTACAGATTGCTGAAGCACTGGAGTCCGCTGAGTCTTCAGCCACCGCGGTGGCTGGGGATGAAAGTTCCTTGGGACTTCCCCCAGTGTCCTAGTTCTTTCTGCTACCTAGGAACAAGGAAGGCTCAGCCTGCATGGCAGCCCCAGACAGACCCCTCACGGTTCCCGGAGGAAGTCGGGCTCTTCACTGATTGGCTGGTCCCGAGGTTAGCCAAAGCGGTGGAGCCCCCAGTAATGTCTATGCTTTCTGTGACTACAGAACAGAAAGCTTTTGGGGGCATCTGATACACTTTGCAGCCATGATACTCCAAAAACGACCAAGTGTCCGGCGAGCAGTCACACTGCTAAGCAAGTAGTCACTCGCGGCCACACTACAATGCGGAGAGCCGGGGAGAGAACTTCTCTTTCTGGGCTGTGTTTTACTCATATGTGGAAAAGCACATGGAAGTGGCTTCTCACCTAGAGTCAACACCAGGTACTGGCTTCACAGCTCAGATTATTGTGTAGGTACCCCCCCCCCACACACACACACTGAAATAATCATAGGGGGGAAATACCAGAGTGAGCATTTGTTTTAGGCAATAGTTTGCAAAAGCTGAGAGAGACAAAAAAAAAAAAAAAAAAAACCTCAAGAAATCTTGGGACTTTTAAATAGATGCGGACTTAAAATGGACGAGTGGATTTTAAAATAAAGATGAATTTTAAATGGATGGATGGCGCTAGATGGATGTGTTTGTTGAAACAGGAGGACAGATCTTTAGAACAAAAGATACCAGTCGCTTTTCTTAGGTTTCTCCAAAAGTTTTTGCATTAGCTGCTTTTGGGGTTGTGGTTGTTGATGATGAAGGTTTGGGTTTTGTGGCTTGTTTGTTTGTTTGTTTGTTTGTTTGAAGTTAACAAATGCCTGGCCGGGCGGTGGTGGCGCACGCCTTTAATCCCAGCACTCGGGAGGCAGAGGCAGGCGGATCTTTGTGAGTTCGAGGCCAGCCTGGTCTCCAAAGCGAGTTCCAGGAAAGGCACAAAGCTACACAGAGAAACCCTGTCTCGAAAAAACCAAAAAAAAAAACAAAAAAAAAAAACAAAACAAATGCCTGAGAAGCGGCAACCTGTATGAGGAAGGATTTATTTCGGCTCCCAATTGGAGGAAATAGTCTATCATGATGCAGAAGGCGTGCTCAGGTTTTTGATGGAGGGAATGTGTGGCTGGGCTGCCTCGGATCTCCATGGATTAGGAAGCAGAGATATAAAGTCAGCCCTCCTCTGGCTTTCATTTCTTCCTCTTTTATCTAGCCTTGTTCCCAAGCCCATGGAATGATGCATCTCACATTCAAGGTGTATCAACTCAAGAACGGCCCTTGATTGCTCTGTGCCCAGAGGCTTGTCTCTCAGGTGATTCCAGATCCGGTTAAGCCAACAGGGAAGATTAACCGTCACAGTTTGATAAGATAGGGGCTCTAACCACGAGGCTGTGGAGCCATCTGCTCTTCACGGTTTCCTAGAGTAGTAAACTAATTGTGAGGTTGATTTGTTTTGGAATTTTTGAACCTGGAGCAGTAACAGAGACCTTAGGCAAACATCAGTCTCTCTCCTTGCTCCTCCTGGTGGCCACTAGCTCCACAGAAAGCTGCTGCAGACCCCTGCCTGGATTCTAGTTCTGGCTCACTTTCCATACGCCTTCTCAGACTCTCTGCCTTGGCTCCCCTCTGCTAAACCCACAGAATTTGCATTTTGCTATTTTCCATTTGTACTTCTGGGGAACCTGGCTCCAGATGTTGAGGCTGCAAATGCAGAAATGTCTTAACATATAAAACCACAAAAATTCCCAACACCCGTCCCAGACATGAGATACCTCCTAGGGTTCTGTGGTCTCTTCTGGGAAGAAGAACTAAGGTACAAAACCATTGTCCAACTCCATTATTTGGACTTATTTAATAACTCTTCTTAATGAAGAAAAACTCCTTACTAAAACCTCTTTTTTTTATTTAAGAATTTTTTTTTTATTCATTTTACATACCAACCACAGACCCCCCTCTCATCCCTCCTTCTGCTCCCCCCCCAGCCTTCTCCCACCCCCGGCCCACTCCCATTTCCTCCTCCAAAGGGTAAGGCCTCCCACTGGGAGTCAGCAAAGCCTGGTACATTCAGTTGAGCAGGACCAAGCCCCTCCCCCCTGCATTAAGGCTAAGCAAGGCATCTCACCATAGGGAATGGGCTCCAAAAAGCCAGCTCTTATATCAGAGATAGGTCCTGATCCCACTGCCAGGGGGGCCTCAAACAGACCAAGTTACACGACTGTCTCCCATATGCAGAGGACCTAGTCTGGTCCCATGCAGGCTCCACAGCTGTCGGTCTAAAGGTGGTGAGTTCCCATGAGCTTGGTTCAGGTGTCTCTGTAGATTTCTCCATCATGGTTTTGACCCCCCCCCACACACACACTCATATAGTCCCTCTTCCCTCTCTTTGACTGGGCTCCCGGAGCTTCCTCCCTCAATATTTTCACTGAACATAGTTCAAATCGCCCTTAGGGGAAGCTACATTTCTCAGATTCATGGCTGCTTTCGTCCACTCACCTCCATTAATGATAGTGTGAGCTGCCACTACATGCCAGGCCTTGTGAATTCCCATGTGTATTCCAGCCTCAGATTGGAGATGATTTCCCCCAAGCCACACAACTGGTGAGGAAAACAGGCAGAGATAGGCACCTAGCTCTTACTCCAAACTCATGCTCTTCACTGCTTCCCTTAACTTAAGCCAGGAACCATATCTCATTCACGGAAGGCCAAAACCCTAAATCCACAGAGATTTGGGAGTGACCAGAGCAAAAGTGAAGGTAGTCTGTGTGACCAGAGCATCCCAGGTCTTTTACGACAGTCCATTCAGTCTCCCATCTAATGAACACAAACCACCTCTTGGGTTAGGCCCAGTTTTATGCACTGTGTGTATCAGTGGACAAAACAGAAAAGACAACAACCCTCTGACTGGCTGATAAATAAAACGTTGATTGGCCAGTAGCCAGGCAGGAAGTATAGGCGGGGTAAGCGGATGAGGAGAATTCTGGCAAGGGGAAGGCAGAGTCGGGAGACACCAGCCTGTCATCCAGGGAGCAGCATGTAACGGCACACAGGTAAAGCCACAGAACACGTGGCGACATATAGATGAACAGAAATGGGCTGAGTTTAAATGTAAGAGCTGGTCAGTAATAAGCCTGAGCTAATGGCTGAGCAGTTGTAATTACTATAAGCCTCGGTGTGTTTACTTGGGGGACATGAGTGGGAGAGATCTGACCCGACCACGGGCCAGGTGGGACACAGGAACACTTCTGACTACACAGAACAGACATTAAGGGATGCAGGAAGGAATGTGAAACAGGAGAAGGCAATTAATATAATTTTCAAAACTGTATTAAGCAATAATGACCACTGTAAGTGTCGGGGGGCGGGGGGAAGCAAAGGAGATCGTAATATAATGGGTCAAATGTAGACTCTCTGGAAAGGCGACTTTTGAGCCAACTTGAAGGAGAAGACTTGTTCTTTCATCAAGGTATATAGCCATCTTGAGGGAGAGCAGTCTAAGCGGGAAGAAGAGCTGGCTCAAAGTCCCTGCGGTACAGCACTGAGCCTAGGATGAGCAGAAATGACAGAGGTAGGAAGTGTTAGCAGACGGTTACTATAACAAGAAGGTCGGACGTTAGGGGCTGTGGTGTGTACATCCATCTTTCGAAGGATCAGTCCTGTGGTGGATTTCCCAACACCCGCTAAGACCTTAATGTCTTTCAGCCCATTGTTTTCAGGAGTCAAAAGAAAAAAAAAAGGTAATGTAATCCGTGTGACAGTTTATCGAGCTATTCCTGTGCCCACCGAGTAACGCCTGCACTCAACTCCGTTTTCCAAGGAAATAGTGGTGAGAAACGAGAAAGAGTGAAAACCCCAACGTCTCGAGCCATCTGCGGCTACAGCCTCTGCATGCTTCTTTCTCTGCAGAGCCTAGGTCTCTGGTGTTTTCCTGTCTGTTCCAGGAAGCATCAACCCCAGATGTCTCAGACGCTGACCTTCAGCGAGACCTTACGGCTTCCGCATGGTTCCTGAGACCCATCCTCTCCCTGTATCCCTGGCTGGGCATTTTTATTCCTTGCATCTGAATATCTAGCAGCTATTGTCCTGGTACCCCAGATCCTCTAGGACTTGGATGCTGCCTTGACATTGTTCAGTGTGACCCCAGGACCCCTTGCCAAATCCCTTAAGAGCCAGAGGGATCTGTCCACCGACAGGAATCAGTCTTTCTGTAGGACTTGGATTCCCTCTCAAGATATGGAGAACCTTGCAGACTGTTTCTGGTTTGCTGGGCTGGACTTTCTTCTACAGTACATCCTGACTTAGTCCACATTACCTTATTCACTGTGAATTCCTATCAATGATGGTTTTCCATGGAAACCTATGGCAAAGTTTCGGGGAGAGATATGAAGGGCAGCAGGTGGGAAGGCTGCTTGTCCACACGGATGCTGTTTAGGGTCTACCTGAGGAGAACCTGAGGGGAGTGATCCAAAGTGGATCTGAGACACATGGCTGGACTAGGGAGTCCTGGTGTGGTTGGTAAATAGACCTGACATGCGATATATTATCTCCACTCCTGACAGATAATGCTTCAAATATCCTTACAGAAGCTAATATATAGAATTTTTTTCTTTTTTATACCCAAATCCACACATGCTTATTATTTTTAAAATTCAAATACTTCTGAATCTCACAAGTAGGAGATAGGAGCTTCCCCACTTTCCTCTTCTTCTGACTCAGTTTCCTCCTGTCCAGCCCCACAGGGCAGCGGGTCACCCACTCTTACACTTTGCTAGATACAATTTTTCTCTTTTTTTTCTTCTTGAGATTATAATACAATTACAACATTTCTCCCTTCTCTTTTCCCCTTCCAAACACTCACATATACCCCTCCCCACTCTCCTTCACATTCACGGCCTCTTCTTTCACTCATTGTATTGTTATGAAGAAATGTAAATGCATATGCATTTATATTATTCGTAAACATAAGCTGTTCAGCTAACAGTTGTTTTCCCTATGAAAACACAAATTCATGTAACTTTCACTGTGCACACTGCTCTGCACTTTCTTTTTGTTGTTGAAATTGAGCAGTGTAACACAGCCCCATATTATGGGGACACTGACACCCACAACCATCTCGGCGTTTCTTGACAACTGTTCGATTTGACTGTATGAACATGTTCTGTTCCTAATTAATTTAATCACGATCCTATTGGTGAGTTAGCTTTAAACAGGGTCTTCTCCGTTTTTAAGCTATTACAATCTTGTAATTAGCATTCGGATACATGCATCTTTGAACACAAATGTAACCAAAACAGAATAAATTCCAGGATGTGAATTTTCAGGATCGCCACTGTGAAACTGCCCTCGCAAGCCTCAACTTTCCTAGCTACCGTTTATTGGTGAGTGAAGAGGTTCCTTTTGTGAATCTTTTCACAAATTATGTTGTCTGAGAGAAGGCCACAGAATCGCCACTAGGAGTTAATGTCATTAATCAATTCACAGCTGAAGTGGGTCAAGTCTTGACCAGGTTATCAGGTGATGAGCGAATTTGTAGCCAACTCAAGGCCGGAGAGTGATCCCAGATGATGTACAAGCCTGCATTGTGTCTGGTGACTTTAGAACAACTTCTCTTTAGGAATGCCGATTTAGGTGGGGAAAGAAAGACCGTATGGTGTAAAAGATCTGTGTCCGGCCATATGGGATGGCTGTATGTAAATCTCAGTGGCCCAAGTACACACTACCAGTATCATCGGTATCATTCCCTCTTTGCAGCAAGCACAGAGGAGTTTCCTCTTCCTGTGTGCTGTAGAGGTGACATAACCACGTGCTCCTGGAGCCTCTTTGTCTAGGCAAACACTAACATCACTGCCACACTCCCATGAGGGAGCGTAGCTAGTGTGCGGAGCACACAGCCACAATCAGTTTCTTTGAGGGTTGGACATTTGTGTAAAAGTCAATTCTTTCTTATAGTTTTGGACTTTTATAAAGATATTTCTTGTAGGACAAAGATAAGATTCCAGACTTTACTGTTAATATCTTAGCAAGAAGTGGAAAAAAGATCTTGGATAAATTCGGAATTTTTTTTTCATTAATTCCACTTCGATTTTTGTAAGAAGTGAATGGGAATGGTCATTCCAGAATCTACCACCAGAGGGCAGTGATGCAAAACCCAGTCAGTCTCACAATGTATCTGAACTTTTTTTTTTTTTTGGTTTTTTGAGACAGGGTTTCTCTGTGTAGCTTTGCGCCTTTCCTGGAACTCACTTGGTAGCCCAGGCTGGCCTTGAACTCACAGAGATCCGCCTGGCTCTGCCTCCCCAGTGCTGGGATTAAAGGCGTGCGCCACCACCGCCCGGCCGTATCTGAACTTTTAAAAATTATTGAAATGTTTCTCCATGGATAGAATGCCTTCCCCTCCTTTTCTTGAGTAAAACTTTGAATACAAACATGTCACATTAGAATTGACTAGAAGCATAAAGTAAATTACATATAATCATGATGTAGACATATATTTCTAGATTAGTGTATGTAAATGTTTTCTTATTTAAAATAACCATATATAAGCCAGGCCCTAGTGGCTCACACTGTTAATCCCAGCACTCAGAAGACTGATGCAGGCAGATCTCTGTGAGTTTGAGACCTTTCTGGCCCACATAGTGAGTTCTGAGTTCCAGGACAATCAGGGCTAAGAGACCCTCTCTCAAAAAAAGAAAATATATAGACATAGACATAGACAGACAGACAGACACACACACACACACACACACACACACACACACACACACACACACACACACACACACATATAGGTGGAGAGAGAGAGGAGAGAGAGACCCAGAGCATGTGCAGAATCACATGAACTCACTTCTCTGGATTTTCTAGTTTACACTGTTTTATCACCCCTTTGGGTTTGGCTTTTAACAAGCTCCAGCTAGGCTGCCCTGCAAACAGGGTGTCTGGAGAAGGTCTGGCTTCCACCCCCAGCTTTTCTACATGACAGTTTCATGACCTTCAGAGAGCCTCAGTTCCCTCACCTGAAGGACGGAAGCAGTCAGAGCTTGCAAACCCTGGTAAGGTGTGTGAGGCTGTGCTGACAAAGCCCCCAGACACATTCTGGGGGACCAATTCAAGGCTGGTGTTAAAGGGATTACGTGGAAGTTCACGTTCACTAAGATGCTAAAAAGCACTACTACCGCTGTTCCTGTATTACAGACACAGAAACTGTTAAAAGTGTCAAAGGTCACACACAGAGCTGGTAAGTAGCAGGAAGGCATATGAAGCCCATAGTATTTTTACTTTCCACTCTGCCTTCCTTGGAAGGCAGACAGAAATTATATGTTAAACAGCTTTGCGTATCTAGCACTGATCAACACGGAAGGTGCCTGTAATGGTTAATATTGGCTTTCAACTTGACAGTCTCTAAAATATCACCCATAAGGCAAACATGCATGAGACGATTTGGAAGGATTGTCTTGACAACGTTGACTGAAATGAGAAGACCCACACTGTGTATGAGACGTAAGGGAGTCCCAAGGAGAATGCTTTGGCCTGCTTGCCTTGTGTCTTGTTCAGTTACTCTGTTGCTGAGACTGCTGTGGCCAACCTTCGCTGGGCTTCTCCAAACTTCCAACGAGGACCGAAGACTCGTGACCCTCCAGGAATTATCCAGGCCTTCAGGACCAGATTAGGACTGTGGAGACACCCATGTTCATGAACTGAACAAACCCCTGGGTTTCAGTTTCTCCGGTGTGAAGACAGCAATGTTGGACTACCCAGCCTGTGTTGAGCAAGCCAACCTCATCAACCTCCAGCTAAGACACCTTCCTTCTATTGGGTCCCTTCCTCTAGAGAACACTGACGGATCCAGCTCCCAAGAGCCCCACGGTGAAGCTGACGAATATACATGCAAAGCAGTTTCGGGGGGGGGGGGGATGAAATGCAATTTGCTTTGAGAGATCAAAAGAACTTTACAAAGCAAAGAGTTGTTACCATCATTATTACTATCAACCCCACTATGATTCGATTTGGCAGAGGTTTGCCAGATTGCACTGTAGTGATAGACAAGGGCTGTAATCCAGTCTACAGAGAGAGAGACAGAAACAGAGAGAGAGAGAGAGAGAGAGAGAGAGAGAGAGAGAGAGAGAGAGAGAGAGAGAGAGAAGAAAAAGAAAAATATAAAAAGGAAAAAAAAGATAAACTTCAAAGAAATGGAAAGAAAAAGTAACCAAGCTGAGGAACAGGCACCTCAGTGTCCTAGCTGGGACAAAGGCCTGAAAAAGGGCACTGAGACTCATCCACAGGTGTGTGCTGGTCCGGGACCCAGAAGGAAGCCACACGTGGGTGAAGAAGGACGGGTAGTGAGGGACTCTGCTACCAACATAACATTTCCAAAGGGAAACGCCTAGCCCAGAAAGCACCCCTGGGAAGTCTGAAGCCCAAGTGGTGTTGGCCTTGGAACCAAAGAGAAAGAGGATTACTGTTGGCTTCCTGGTCTCTCTGCCATCCCTGTGCTGGCCCCCACCACAGCTCCCTGTAATCAGGGATTGTCTTTGTATGTCCAGTACCAGTAGCCCGCTCAGAAACTCTCCACAGCCTAAAAAGGCTCTCCACTTCCCACCACCAGCACAGGAAGAGGCCTTGCCAGCATCTGTCCTAAAGCATCAACGTCAAATGCTTCGGGCAGCAGCACCCCAGAGCCCTGGACCCGGCATTTTCTTGTTGCACAGGCAGTGGGAAGCAGAGGCCCGCTGCTGCTCCAGCAGGCCAGACAGGAGCTAATTACGGCAGCCTGAACCTGCCGTGACTAACATGCTTATTTAATTTCAAATGCTTGTTTGTTGACCTACAGAAATCAAATATAGCGGCCTCATGGGCCAGGCCTCTACTGGGGCCCTGGGAGTAATGTCTGTATGCAGAGCAATTACGCAGGTCTGAGTCTAGGCAGGGGTTGGGTTGCGTGGCAATACCTGGAACGGAATCCACTTGGAAAGATGTCAATTCTGTGGGGAATGTGGTTCAACTTGGGCATGACATGAAAGGCAGGAAGCAGGCCACGGGAAGGCCAGGGCCAGGGAAGTCTCTCCAGCGTGGTTAATTTGCAGTAATAGTGATCACTTCCTTCACCAAGAGCCTACTTTATTTCAAGTCGGTTCTGTACATTATCACATCTATTCTACCTGGCTTTGGAGACAAGTGAGTTTTGTTTGGGGGTTGTTGGGTTTTTTTTTTTTTTTTTTTCCAATTTCAGGTTAAAAATAAAAACTCGGAGCTTCTGAACATTTAAATAATTGGCCTGTGGTCATGTTGTAGTAATAACACAAGTTCAGTATCTCTAACTCATAAAATCCAAGGTCTGAAAAGCACCCATAATTGAAACTCTGAGCCCCGACATGATACTACAGCTGAAAAATTCCATACTTGATTTCATGCGACCACGGTAAAAAAAAAAAAAAAAAAAACAGGCACATTTAAAAAGTGTTTTGTAAAATGTTCGGGCTATGCAGACAATGTTTATAGAAAACATAATGGAATTTTATATTTAGCCTTCAGTCCCATCCCCGAGATGTATCTTTAAGCATGTGAAAATACCCCCAGCCACCAATTTTTAATATGAAATAATTTTGGTCCCAAGTATTTTGACCGAAGGACACTCGATCTGCCTTTGTGGCAAATTCTTCAGGGCACATACCATGACTTTTAACTGAGCACTTACTACAGAATCATTTGCTATCACATTATCTCTCATGCTAACTCTATGAGGTGAGGATTATCATTAACCCCATTTCTAGACGAGGGAACTGAAGCTCAGAGATAGTAAGTAATTTACCTGAGAATGAGAGATTCAGCCCAGCCTTATTCCTGCAGTCAAGCCTGGAATCACTGTGCAAAACCAGCTCCGTAGACTAGATTTTATGAAATCATACAAGGTGAAACCAAGTTTCAAACCTAGCCGGTCTGGCTTCAAAGCCTGTACTTCTCTCCAGCTCAAGGTTATTCACTTCCCCAAAGGCTGCTGTTTTGTCTGAGAGGCAGAAGAGCTTTTGGGGTCACCGCACATCTGGGGAGGGTGCTGGAATCCAAGTGCTATCCCAAGCGAACTTGAAACAGAGCTAGAAGGAAACAGGCATGTGAGAGTCAGGGCTAAGGCTACCCCTGAAGAACATCACCGACACCACCCGAGCATCCCGGTGCCCCAGTGAGAGTCCACCCAGGCACAGGAGCCTGGAGCAGCCTTCAGTTATTAAGAATGATGTTAATGATTGCTAATGTTGACTGAGCATCAGTTAGGTACAGGCCACTGTTCAAAGCCCCAAGACACCTTCTCTGATCTATTATGGTCCCACTTTACATACAAGACAGCTGAGGCTCAGAGACTGGCTACAAGCCCTGACGAAGGTACTCGGAGAAGAAGGAGTAACATCAGACACTGGAATAGATCTCATCCTAGAGCCCCCAAGCCAGATATTGTCTGCCACTAACATCACAGGGTGAAGGGAACTCAATGTCCAGTTCGCTAGGCTTCCTCACCTGCAATATGAGTCCCTTCATTCTTTTTCTTTATAATAGGTATGAAATGTAATCAGAGAGTTCCTTTTTAAAAAGGTTAAAGAGCTGGGAGTGGTGACACACGCTTTTGATCCCAGCACTCTGGAGGCAGAGGCAGGAGGATCTCTGAAAGTTTGTGAGTTTGAGACCAGTCTGGTCTACATAAAGATCTTGTCTTTAAAAGAAAAAAAAAAATGTATAAAGTTTTCTAAGCTGTTGACTAAATAAATAGGCAAACCTTTTTTTTAAGACACATTTTTGTTGTTTATTGTAATCAATTTAAACCACAAAATGTGGGGTTTTTACACACACACACACACACACACACACACACACACACACACACCCCTTCACTAACCTATCACTAAAAGAAGATTCTTCTCTGTGAGGAAGCGTGCAGGTGTGTTTCCTGAGTGAATGAAATTCCAAGGTGCACATCACACATTTTGACTCCTCCGCTCTCTGCGAGCTGCCTTTGCCCCCACAATATTGTGGCGCTCCTAAAGAAATCCCCACAAGACTTCACAGTACTAGAAACAGGTCTTGCTGACTCATCAGATGTTTCCTCCGCCATTAGTCATGAGTTACAGGGCAATTTAGAAGTGGTACCAGGGGTCTTCATCACCAGAGAGAAATGGGTGTTGATCTTGATCTTCCTGTCAGCGGCCTCATCCCCAGTAAGGGGAAAAAAAGTTCATGTGGATCCAACAGCTTTGAGGGAAACTCGGGAAACACATTTAACCCGCATTTGTTTAGATCGGAGTTACAATTCTAAGAGAAAATAAATGCTAGAAATATTTCTTCACAAACAGTCACTTCTGAATGTGTCTACGTAGCTAGCTTCTTGTTATGAATAAAATGAATGTGGACCAAAGTCCACATATTTAGCCATTCTGTGTGATGGGTTTATTACTCCATACACTGCTAAGCCCCCAGAGACTGCCATTTAATTAAATGCAGAAAAGTATTCATGGATAGATTTCTAATTTACCGTTTCTATGCCAAGAGTCTCAGAGGTCTCATTTCCGTTTAGGAAATTCTACTGCCACAAAAAGAGAGATTAATGAAATTAAATGGCTTCTATCTTCCCGAAGACTGAAACCTACTCCTACATGAACTCTGGGTTCGGGGCACAGGTCAAAAGTGCACCCTGTCTACAGGGAAACCCTCTTCCTCCACGACCCTGAACACACACACACACACACACACACACACACACACACACACACACACCACATTCTTTCATTTTAAAATTCCATACAGAGATATTGCGGGGCTATTGGAACTTCAGCGCTCAAGTCTCTTAGGACCACATGTCTCCACCCTCTCTTAAAAGAGTCTTCTACTGATAGACAAGGTCCACATTCAGATCTGGAAAAAGCATCCATTCCCCCCACGGAGGACTATGACAGCATTGTCAGCTCCAGGAGACAGTTTCAATTTCCGGTCCTCTTGGGAGCTTTCTTGTTTTTCTAAAATGGTCAAAAAGAATGTCTAGCTTCAGGGATGCACTGTTGAACTTAAAACAGAACATGAGACCAGGCTCCCATTTTGCCACATCCATCCTGGTCCCAACACAGTCTCTCTCTTAGTCTGAGGGACTAAAGTCTTAGGTTTGTTGTTTGTTTTTGAGGAGTTTTTGTTTTGTTTTGAGACAGGGTCTCACTATGTAACCCTGGCTGGCCTGTATTAAGTAGACCAGACTGGTCTCAAACGCATAGAGATTCTCCTGCCTCTGCCTCCTGAGCATTAACACACTCTTCTGAAAGGCTTAGTTTTTGAAAAGGCATCTTTTCAGACAAGTTTGTTCATTAATCATTCTATCAACCAGAGTGTTTTGTATAACCAGCCAGCCTGCCAACAAACGCCGAGTTATTGTTTCAAATGATCACCTTTGACGTCTTCTGATCCTGTTGCCTCACCAAGTGGCCTTAATATCACATGGCTTCAGTTCTTGGGGTCATCCTACCTGTACCCCACCTCTGCTTCCCACTGCTTTTCCTCAGATGAGGACTTCATCACATCTTGCCTGATCTGCCATCGTCTCCCCCAGAACAATGTTCTCCCCAACCCACAGAGAGCTTTACATGTTGCCATGGGGCTCACCATGAAGGACAGATTCGTCCACTCAGAAGATTGCAGAGACCCATGACTGCCCTGAACACCCCTTGATCTGCCACAGAATCCCAAGTACCAAATGGTGACTACCATCTGCTCCTCCAAATTCATCCTCCAGTGCACTCATACACCTCCCTGTGGTTTCCGGCATCCCAGGCCTGAGTCTGGAGGTCACCTTCCTCACTCTGCCTGTTAGGCTCCTATTCCCATCTGTTCAAACGCTACCTCCTTCCTGAAGGTGATTCTGACCCTAGTCTAACCATCCCTTCCAAGAAACATACCTCATAGATACAAGCTGACTTCTTGTATGTCCACATTGCCCTTGACACCTTCCACAAGATGCCACTTCTTGCCTGATCATGAACTAGCTATGAATTTGCCCTAAGTGCAAGCATATTACTAGATCACATTCAAATGTATATTCTTATAACATTTAGAACAATGTCCTGAGCATTCATATATGTGAGTGTGGCCACAAAGGTAAACAAACTACATTTGTTCTGCTTTTTGATAAAATTTGGAAGATTATTAAATTCTCGTATTTGTTAAGAAAAGATTAAGACAAAGCAGTGTGCCAAATGATTTAATAATACCTGATAACATCCCAAATGAAACCCTTAATCAATTGAGCCACCTTGTCCATAAATGAGCCAGAACCCGTAGATTTGACATTTCTAATGTATAATAACACTGTCAGCGTGAGTGTTACCATTTAATACAGCCCACCCCTCCAAAGCCAGCTTTGGCGTCTCCATCCTCAATCCTTTGTCTTTTTCCTCTGTCGCATTTCTGTATAGGCTTTCTTTTTTTCCCCTTTTAAACGCAAGTTGGTACTGAATTTTTGGCACTTACAAATCCATCACTTTAAAAAGAGAGGACAAAAGTAATAAGCAGGTCCAGATTTGTGTTCGGTGCCCAAAAAAATATGCAGTTTCTCCACTTTAATCTGATCCAGCCAAATGGCCAGTCCAATGTGCAACATATGTCCAGCCAACTGGTTGGAGTCCATGCATTCAGTTCCTTCTGTAGATTAATGAGATTGTGGCATTGTTAAAAAGAAGCAAAAAAATGCTAATTTGACATCTACTATGATATACTTTACAGTTTGGGGGCTTTCTGCATTTTAAGACATTTTTAATTACTTTGTTATGCTGTGCCAATGAGGACCATATGCCCATTCTTGTCCCTCCACGGCTGTCTTCACAGTCACCTGCGCATTCCCAGGCTATGCAGATGACAGAGACCTTGCTTACCGTAGCCTCTGCTAGAAGAAGAAGAAAGTAGCCTTCTCCTTTATCTGTGCGGGAGCCCTCTGGTTGAAGCTGTTTCTGAAGCAAAGAAGAATCACTTATGTATTGGAAGCTAAAAGATGAACTGACCATGAAAAGACCACTTTAAAATAGTAACAGTTTGGCTGCTTTTAAAAAGAAATCCACATAGCAATACTCACCACCAGTATCTTCCCCTGTGACTTAGGAAAAACTGGAATGTTACCCATACAGTGTACATTATCTGCATTTAAAAATATTCTTAGTGGTTCTGCAGTTTGCGCTGGGCTGTGTGCTACTGCCCTGCCCTGAAGGGTGTTGGAGATGATTGATGTGACATGTGCTAACACGCAGGATATTATTCCGTCCTTTGCAAATGCTCTGAGCAACCCCTAAACTTAGCACAGCAGAGCTGTGCCTTCCTGCTTTGATCCTGCAGAGAGCCTTGACTGTTGTCATCTGATTTGTGGTGGTAGGTTTAACAATGCGCAGGATAAAGGGCAGCATGACTTATCCCTCCCAAGCTTTTCCTAAGCGTCTATGTGGACCCTGACTCTCAAAAAGTGAAAGCAAGCTGGGGACATGGCTCAGGCTGTGAAGAGCTGGCCCAGCTCAGCACACATAGGGGCCTGAGTTTGGATCTCCAGCACTCATGTCGAAGTTACCTGTGTGTAATCCTAGCACCAGGAGAGGGAGATAGGCTGTGCCCCAAAGCTCATTGGCCAATCACTCTAGACCAATCAATGAGCTCCACTGTCAGAGAGACCCTGTCTCAAGAACAAAGATGGAGAGCAGTTGAGGAAGGACACCTGATGTTGACCTCTGGCCGCCACATACGTGCTCATACAATGCACAACTGTACGAACCCACAGAGAGGAAGGGAGGGAGGAAGGAGAGAGGGAGGGAAGAATGAGGGAAAGAAGGAAGGAAGACTATTTATGCTAACAGCTTGACACTTAGGAGGCACCTACTGTAGGCCAGCAATCATTCTAAGTACATTGCCAAATGAACTCACTTAACCCTTCTACTGTGAGACCGATACTATTACCAGCACCTACTTTTCTTTCTTTCTTTCTTTCTTTCTTTCTTTCTTTCTTTCTTTCTTTCTTCCTTCCTTCCTTTCTCTTTTGAGACAGGATTTCTCTGAG
Organism: Peromyscus californicus insignis; assembly: GCF_007827085.1. Lineage (NCBI taxonomy): Eukaryota > Metazoa > Chordata > Mammalia > Rodentia > Cricetidae > Peromyscus > Peromyscus californicus. Next base: position 29,380,376 of record NW_026294480.1, read on the forward strand.
CAGCCTTGGCTGTCCTAGAACTCACTCTGTAGCCCACCCAGGCTGGCCTCAAACTCACAGAGATCCGCCTGCCTCTGCCTCCTGAGTGCGGGGATTAAAGGCGTGCGCCACCACTGCCTGGCTTGGCATCTCTTTCTTACAGAGAAGAACATGGAGGTACAAAAATGTTAAGCAGCCTGCCCAATGTCACCCAGCTGGATATTGTCAGGATCACAATTTGAGCTGAGGGAGACTGAAACAGACTGTGTCCTTAGCTGCTATATAGCATGAAAAGAAAAATAAGAGTAAAAGCAGCCATTCCACTGAAAATATAAAGAGCGTAATTTCCATCACGACTTCCCTTCAGCAATTGCTGAGGATATTTGTTTACTACAAAGGCATTTTAACATCTTAAGATTCCAAAATATAAAATAATGGTGCATCCACTTAGTTAAGCATTGGTGTCGGTGGCAACTGTTCTGTTCAGCAAGGTGGTGTGCAAGAAAACTGTGTGAAACAAACCCACACATAGGCCCCTCACACCCACCCAGCAAGAACACACAGGGAAGACAAGGTAACTGTTCTCCGCCACCCAGCACCTGTTCCTTTCCCAAGCAGGAAGCAAGCGGGGGCTTCTCACCTGCCTGGTTTCTGGAGGGCGACAGCAGGCTCCCGTGGGTAGTGGAGCAGGGCATCCTCTGCTCACCGGCAGGCCTGGCATAGACTTGCAAGAGACAATGTCAACCCCAGGACAGTGGGAGCAGTGACCCGGGGACTGGAGAGTTGTTGCAAAATTGCTCTGAAGGACAAGCGCCACCCTCCCCCAGGCAAGGGGAAGAGGAGGAACATGCCTTCTTCCCCTCTAGGCCTGTTGCAGCCCCAGGAGATCCTAAAAGGCAAAGTTCTGAGGAGGTAAGGAATGGGACTAACGTTTTTTCTTCTCTTCTTGCCCACAGGATGTTTCCTGACGTGGTGGGCACTGGCCGCTGGTGAGCTCCAGAGTCGGACGGGACACGGCGACAAATTCCAAACCTCCTCTTTCCGCTTGTGGAGAAGACACTACGCCTCCTTTGGCTTTGTTCACACTACATTTTTCTTGGAAATACACACTACATTTTCCCGGAAACCTCAACCCTGAATCTGAGCTCTATATGACAACCCACAGGACTTAGCCCAGGTTACCTTCCTCTTCTCATGTCTCCCTCAAAATCTCTATTGCAGACAGAATTGATGCTTAAGGAACGTGTTAGCTCTCCCCTCCGGCCCTTGGCCCTTCCTGTTTCCTCCGCCTGAAACACTCTCCTTTCTCCTCCCTTCTGATTTAACTCAGCGAACTCCTACTCAACCTTTGGGTTTCAGGTAACCTCGCTTGCTCTGAGGAGCCTCCCTGATTATTTCCAACGTGCTCCCAGGAACCGTGTGTGCTTGCTCTCCGGGAGCAATTATAACCTTACATCTTAACGTAGTACTGAGAACCAAGCCTGGTGCTGTGCGTATTTGTTTCTCGGCACATCACTGGGCTGCCATTGCCTCCTGGGCACGGGTGTACTTCCCAGTGAGCACTGACTGCTGTCTGTTACATCTTTCTTGTACCTCTTGTGTTTCGCTTGCCAGCTAGATGGTAAGCCCCATGAGGGCACGGCTTCTGTGCCTTGTGGTTGTCGCACCCCAACTTAGTGTCTAGCACATACAACGAACTGAATAAACACGGATAAGCATCTCTGCACCTCAGTGTCCCCTTCTACAAAACTGAGGAAACAATATTCATATCAAGAAATGCGCACACGTACACACGTGCGTGTGTGTGTGTGTGTGTGTGTGTTTGTGTGTATGTGTGTTTGTGTGTACTAAATGAAATAGTACTACAGAGTACCTGACATGAGAGAGAGAAGTCAATGAACAGAATTGTGCTGTGAGTTCAACCTGTGCTTTTGACCATCCTATAAATTCTGAGGAAGACTTGTGTTCCTCAGGTTGCCTACACGTCATTGTAGAAATGCTACGCTCCCTACTTACAGAACTTCAGGTAAGTTTGTGTTTCGGGACCATTGTGAGTCAATCAGTCAATACCGTGTCTTAATCGTTACCCATAGACTAGATCCTCAAATACACTATTCACACACCCCTTGATATCCAAAATAATAAAATCTAGCTGAGTATAGTGGCACATACCTGTAATCCCTGGATTTGGGAGGCAGAAAAGTAGGAGAATTGTCCCAAGTATGAGGCCAGTCTGGTTTTTTTTTTTTTTTTTTCTGAGGCAGCCAGGGCTTCACAGTGAAACCCTGTCTCAAAAATAAATAAATAAAATCTTGTATACAACCATGATAGTCATTTTCAATAGTAGTTTATTCACAGCCCTCTCTTCTGTCCCTCCCCCCGCCTCTCTCTCTCTCTCTCTCTCTCTCTCTCTCACACACACACACACACACACACACACACACACACACACACACACACACACACACACGAGAAAGGAGAGAGAGTCAGAGAGTCTCTGGGAAACACTAAGACATTTTTGAAGGACAAAGGGTTAGTCAGCTAATCACTTCAGCCACTGAGGGCTACCTGGTGCCAGCTAGAAGCTGAATCAGAGACAAAAGCAGATGAGACACGAGCTGTGTCCTTGGGGAAGTCCCCTTCTATTGATAGGACTGGGCACAGGAACCATCATTCCACAAGTGGAACAGAGAAAAACTCAGGGTAGTACCACAGCCTCCCAGAAGAGGGAGGTAGAGAACAACCTAGTCAGAAATGGCTTGGCTAGCAAGCTCTTGCCAAGGAGTCCCTTTCACTTCTCTCCCTACGTCCTCTGGGATGATGGAGAATAGTTCATCAGCGTCTTTCTCATAATCACTGCTTCAATACATCATAAAGGCCAGCTCGACTGGACAAAGAAGTCACTGAGGACATGGCTCTCATCTGAATATCTTGCTGTCACTAAAAGTCTACAAGGCAGGGCTTGGAAGCTATCCAGCTCGGCTGACAGGATTTCTAAGCACTGGTCGTGCTGTTCCACGCCTATGGGTGGCTGTGTGAATGCATCACTGAATTTGTTTCCTCCACAGGCTACTTTAAGTGCTGACCTGGCCTTCCGCCTCTCCTGATACTTTGTTTTGTAGCTTGAAAAGCAAGACTCAAATAAGATTCAGAGTGGTCACTAAGTGCAAAGAGAACAGCACAATCTAATTAGGTGCAACAAAGTGTCCAGTCGGAAGCGGTGCATCTCTTTCTGTAAAAAGCAGGGCTTCAGAGGAAAGCACATGGGACAGTCTACTGCCAGAGCCAGCCTTATGAACAGGTGGCAGGGCAGTCAACGAACAGCTGTAAGTAAGCCTCATGCTCAAAAGGCTTCTTTGACCAACACCCTCTCCCATGGGCCAGCTTTGGACACCACAGTCTCCCAAGATAAAGATCATCACTGTCCTATTTATTGAAAACAAGATTCCTGAAAACTATTAAATACAACCCAGGCCATTCTAGACACTGAGGGACACAGACCTGGTGAAACGTAAGTCTTAGGACATGTGAGTTGTTCAACAAATGTAAGTCTTGGAACAAGTGGGAGTCCAAGGGCACGGCTCCCTTAGAGAAGCAGATTGACTTGCTAGGGCCACCACAGCAGAGTACCATAAACTGAGTGGCTTCAACAACCGAACTGTATTTTCTCATCATCCTGGAGTCTTGGTTTCATACGGTTGTTCCTCTGTGTGTGTCTTTGTCCTGATCTCTTCTGAAAAGAATGCAAGGCATAGGAGATCGGGGCTCTCCTCATTTGACCTTTAGTTACTTCCGTAGAAACCCTATTTCTAAATACAGCCATATTCTAGGGCAGTAGGGGATAAGATTTCAACATACGAACTTGGGAAGGACAAAGTTCAGTTCAGAACGAGGACTGGGAGGAAATGTGAAATGAGGGGAGGAGGGGCTCCATCAGGAATCCACCATCATGGACAATAAAGCGGGCTTGATCATAAAAGGCTGGGAATGGTGGCGGTAAAGGACTGTAGCCACCGCCTCCCTGCTGATGGCTTTCAATCTCAACTATGCAGCCATGACCTCCCTCTCACATTCCGCTTCCACATTCCCAGTGGCCTGCTGGACACATGCCATTTGGACAACCTGCCAACACCTTACACAAACAGGAAAATACAAGCTGGACTCACATCTTATTTCTATGATTGCTATCACCAACCTTCCAGGAATTTGCAAACCTCCCCCCACGATCTAAAATATCACCAAGGCCCTTTGCTCTTAACTTCTCATGTGTTCAGCATCCATTCTGCTTTTCTAGGGTGGAATGTCATCACATATCCTTCAGCCATTCCTATGGGGACCACTGAAGACGTTCCTCAACAGGTCTCCTGCTGCCTTTTCTTTTTGTTTAATTTTCCTAAACATGGCCGTTTTGAACCTACCTCTGCTCTAAAACTTTCCAGGCCTCCCCACGATGACAGGGAAAAGTCTGGACTCTGCAGGCTAGCAATCTAAGCCTTCCACAGTTGGGCTCTCCTGTCTGACAACCCACTCTTCCCCCTAAACATCCTGAGGAAACAGGGAAACAAATGAATGGACACCCTGGCCCAACTCTCCATTCCACAAGATGACACATAAGTCAGCCTATTTCCTGCCATCTTGTCAACATAAGAAGGGTGCTCTGGTGCCTCTCTAGATCTAGCCTATCCCCCACAACTGCCCCATCTATCCCTGACATTTCCTAATTGTTGGGAATATCTTATATCTACTTCTCTCACCAGCACTAAACTAGTTAAGAACTAAGTGTAATATATTTTTTTTATTTTTCACTATTTTTCCTATATGTTATCTTATTCTACATGCGTATGTGTGAGTATGCCTTACTCCGCTAACTCTATGAAAGCAGACACTCTGTAATCCCCATGGTACATAACAACAGCTCCAAACTTAGGGCTCGTCACATGCCAGGCACTGTGCTATTTCCCAGCATCATCTTATTTAATTAAAACATCCATCTGATAAGGGAGGTACTATCATTATCCTCACTTTACAGATGTGGACATTGCAGGTTAAACGGTTAAATAATTTGCCTGAATTAACCTAACTAAAGCGGCAGAGCTGGGGGACTGGTAAGTCCCTAACAGTACCTTTACAGAGGGAACACTAAGCATGTGCTTATGAATTAATTAAGGCTGTGCTTGCTACCCAAATGAGCTGAATGTGTGGCCCCCATAGATTGCCATATCCTAATCCTAGGAACCTGTAGATACATTAGATTAAATTGCAAAGACGCATTAGGGATGCAAATGACTCTAGGTTTGCTAATCAGGGCACCTTAAAATAGGGAAGTGATCCTAAGCTACCTGGATGGGCCCAATGTGATCATATGGGTCCTTACAAGAGGAAGAAGGAAGCAGAAATAGCTATCAGGATGATGCAATGTACGAATTTGAGAGACCATTGCTGATTCTCAAGAAAGAGGAAGGTGCCTGAACTGGAAACCCTAGAAGACTAAGAAATGGGTTTGCCCCCACAGCCTCACCCAATAAGACGGACTGTGTCAGATTCCTAACCTATGGAAGTGTGAGATTTGATTATTTTAAGTCACCAAACTTGTGGTCTTTAATGAAGGCAGCTAACTCAGGGTACAGATCCCCAGCCAGATCTAAACTAGCCCAAGAACCAGCATTGACTGCCCTGGGGAAAACTGAGCGCCCTGTTCTCTTTGGAGCCTACATACCTGCCCCTACCTCCACAACAGCAGAGGTCATGCCACGCCCTGCCTAACCTGTTTCCCGGGCTGTGGGCTGTGCCTTTCCCATCCTGTCCCTACAACTATTCGGAAAATGACTTTACCAAGAACGACATGAAACTGAGTGAGAGTCACACGTTAATGACAAAATTTCCTCAGACAAGATTATTATGACAATCAAAACATGTATGGTATCCTTTTTTTAAAAAAAAAACCATTGCCAGTGCTTTTCTTCCAAAGCACTTCCCATATATTACCTTAGGCGTCTGTGCCAGGCCTTAAGTGTGCATAAGTGGTAGTTTCAAGTGCACACCATGGTTTTTGGATTGCAGCTTTTGAGTCGATTCCAAGAATTGTATTCTTAAGATGCCCAAATAGTACCATGGGGGCGGGGCGGGCGGGGAATTCATTTTTCTGAAATGGAAGAAAACTGCTAGGTCAGTATTGTAGTAAGTGATAGGGAGCAGGCAGGGGACAACTCTCAGCTCCACGCCCGTACTTACTGGGCCAATACTGACCCAGTGGCTTGGCCTAAGTAATTTTCAGTGTATTTAAGTATGTGCAGGCTGTAATCGACCATCGAGGCTAATGCTGGCATCCACACCCTATCTCCCATTGCTTATCCAACTGCCTTTGCTTGCTGTAGGTAATCACCAAGACCGCTCTGCCCCTTCCTTCTCCAAAGCACAGAGGACACATTCTAACGTCAGTTTTGTTGTTTATGTTCCTATAGTGACGAAAACAAGGACAGCTGCCATCCTGCTGTGTTCAGGCACTTTACATCTACATAATCATTTACATACAGGTTAGGGCTGTGGTTAACACATGAACTTTGTGATTAGGCCATCTTTCTTACCCTGACTCCACCTCTTGACCTCAAGTGTAGATATGTGAACATTTCTAGGACCTGGCTTTCTCGTGTGTGGAATGGCAATTTTAAAAGGCTTTTACTTGTTTCGTGTTTTGCTTCTGCTGGCCCCGGTGCAGCTAAGGATGGCCTTGAACTCTTGAAACCCCCCCCCCCCCCCACTGAGATGACTGGGTGCTGAAGAGCCCTGCCAACTGAACTACGTGCCTAACCCCCCCCCCCCCCCCCGAGTGCTTCTTGATAGGCTACAGTGAGGTTTGTGTTCAGATAAGCCCTGCAAGCGCCGCTTCTTGTGGCGTTGCGCGCGAGGCCACTGGAGCCTTTCAGAAGAATGAAACAGCTTTGCCCAAGGTCACGGATTTGACGAAGGGCAGCGAGCTGGGAGCCAGCTCATTGTATCTGGAAGGCCGCGTTCTTTCCACCCTGCCGCGCTATCTCGCGTCCGTCCCCGATTCCTTCGGAGCCACCTGTTCCCATCCTCGTCCCACCCACGCGAAGATAAAACAGCACTGACTCCCCAGGAACTCCAGAGAATGCAAGGGAAAAAAAGAAAAAAAGAAAAAAGCGCGCGCTCCTTGGCTCGCCGAGCCCGCCACCCCCCTCCCTTCCCAGGAGGAGGGGGGAGAAGGAGGGAGCCGATGCTCCGCTGCACTTCCTCCGCTCCCCTGCACCTGAGCGCCGTCGGAGCGGATCGGCAACGCGATGCCAACCGCAAGCAGGTGCGCTCAGCCCCGCAGGACGCGTGCGCAGAGCCCCGCGGGACGCGCCCGCAGCCCCGCCCTTGGCGGCCGGGTGGAATCCCTCCCAGCTGGGCAGGAAGGCAGTTGTTTGCTTCCTGGTGGAACGTTCCACTTGAAACGGTTCCACGAGGGCTGTTCTCGCCTCCGACTCCGGGAAGAACTGTAATTAACACAGCAACAAACGCCCACGACGCTAACTGGCAAAGGGAGTGTAACACGAGCCCGCTGCTCCAACCGAATTGGGCCAATTGCTTTCCCTTCTTTGCCTCCCCATTTGGTCTGTTTTGGTTCCGCACTCATCCAACTGGAGCGTTTCTTAAAACATGTCAGTGGCTGGTGTTTGTGTTTTGAGTTGAGCAGTTTCACACCCGTCGCTGGAGATGGTGCTCGGCAGGCTGCTGGGCTGGGGACTTGCTTTCTGCGAGCGTCGCGAGCGTCAGGTAGGAAAGTTCAGAGAGAGGCTAGAAGGATGCGAGGGAGGAGGAGACAGCGGGCCCTCACCGCCTCCAATTGTCTGGAGTTGGTTCTGTCTCCTTCCGACCAAGACAAGTAGAACCGGTCTGCCCGCTCTCCAACCGGAGAGGGTGGGGTGTCCCAACGCACCTGGCAGCCACTCTGGGCCTCGGGGACGCCGCACTTGGGCGGTTGAGGAAGGGACCGGGGCGGGCTCTCAAGTAGGAGGGAGGGGGGGGGGCGGTTCTGCAAACAGCACTCAGGTCTACAGGCTTGCCCTGCAGGGGCTGCGGTGGCCAGGGTCCAGGGACTGTTATGACTCTTTGATCTGTGTGTAAGGATCTGAGTTGTGATGCTTTGATTATATTTAACTTTGCATCTGCCAAGTATGGTCCACTGCCCAGCAGCTTCTTGAGAACTGGTTTCAGACAGAATCCCCACGCTGGCTATAGACCTCTTTTTCCTGGCTTCAGACTCCTTTAACAAGACTCTTTGATCAGCGACCTCTCCTGTTAGCTTACTTGGTTCAACAGTTGCGGAAGAGCATCTGGAGCTGGGGCGCAGAACGCCTAGCATGCATGAAGCCTCGAGTTTGATGATCCCCACCACAGCATAAACCAACCTGGTGTGGTAGCCTCGCTACTCCCATTATCCCAGCACACCGGACAGAGTTGGAGGCTGGAAGATCCAAAGTTCAAAGTCTCTGGCCATACAGTGAGTTTGAAACTACCAGCCCGGCCTGTGTAATATTCCCTTCCCCATCAAAAAAATAAAAGTGTAGGCGGTTGCCCTTAGAGATGCTGCAACCTTGGTAAATGCCTGCATCTGTGTGATGCATAGAAGTAGCTCTCTACTAATTCCAAGGGATAACATCGAAAGAAAAAGGGGGGAGCTTACTGTACAGTTCGGCCTGGAAGCGCTCAGAGGCTAGATGTGGAGCCAAAACCCAAACAAGAAGATTAAATAAGCATGAAGTAATAATACAAAAGTTACCCAAAGCAGAAATGCTCAGACGAGCCGCTTAAACAGCATGTGCTACATATTTAATACACACTGTTCTGAGCAGCGACTACCAAGTGTTTGCATGTCTATAAAGTCATGTGTGCCTATATATACACATAGGAACAAAGAACAAGGAATATATAGTGCCTCGCACATAGTAGGTGATTACTATTTATTGAGTCAACAGCAGGATCCTCTTATATTCTCCTAGAGTGAAAAAAAAAGACCCAAAAAACAAAAACTCCTTGCTTTAGACCAAATCACACATATCTGTTCCAAATTTAAATATTCACCAATAACCAAGAGACCATTTCATTTGTCGTTTAAACCATTAAGGATGTACATTAGTAGTCATAGGTACATGCCCCCTTTTGAACATGATGAATATTGGGAGCTCAGAGGCCACCATAGCTACTTCAGGAATTCTGCTGGATCCTCCCAGTCAGAATAACCCCATGAGCCTATTAAGGGCTCCTAGTACCCTCACAGATCACAGGCTGTAACTTTTATAAAGCCATTTTGTTCTTATGAGTTATTGATCTGTAAGCCAAATATTTTCAAGCGAGGCTTCACTCGGTGGACTGCAATAGCTTCACTCTATGCTGTCGAGCGCTCAGAATTCCTTAACTAGGCATTCAATCATGTGAATTGTGCAGACTGAGTACCAGAGAGAAGCCAGGGTGGAGATCTCTCATCGCTTGGTGATCAGGATCATCATGGTTTTTAAAATTCGTTTATTTTTCCATCTACTAGTTTCCACCTATTTATTTTTTCCATTTATTTTGATGGTGAATGCCACCAGAACAGAGGGTTTTGGGTGTTTTTTTGTTTTTGTTTTTTGTTTTGTTTTTTCCTTCCCCTGCTTTGTGACTCTCACGCTTCAAGTGCTTAGGATGGACCCTGGAAAACAACAGGTGTTCCCTAAGTACTTTTACTCCATCTGAACTGAATTGGATGGAGTTGGTGCTTACCTCGGCAAAGACATATCACTGTATATCCAGCATGGACACACGTACCTGCATATGTCTGCTGCCAGTAATCTTTAGCGAGCAATCTGTTTATGCTTTATTTATCCTTACTATTAAAATCAGCACTGTCGGGATGATGTGTCAGAGGCAATGATTGTAAGGCAAGGAGCTGAGAGTGGGGAAGACGTCCAATAGCATCTGGTGTGATGGGACAGAGACTAGGTTGCAAACAAGTGCGAAGACTAAACACCGAACTGAGAACCCAGCCTCGTCAGTTGCTAGCTATAAATGAAAAGTTTCTAAATGGCCAGAAGCTCCACTTCTCCATCCACTACAATAACCACAGCTCATACATGCCAGATGCTTGCTATAAGCCAGGCACTATCCCAGCTATTTCAAATGACCTGCTTCTCACACTGACTTCAAGGGAGGCACTACTGTTGTCTCCACCACCCAGATGGAAACCCAGGGCACACAGAGCCGGTAGTCAGAGAGCCAGGACTCAGAGATCCCAGTACTTACAAGTAGGGGCAGGACGGAGGGGGGAAAAAGGAACCCAACATGTGAATTTTGTTCTGCTGGACATGCAATCAGCTCACACCTAAGGTGTGTCCCATCATCTTGGTCTGTGGGTCACCAGCAGGCGATTCCAGACCCTCTGAGTGTCTGCACAAGGCAGCCAGGGCAGAAATGCCAGGAAGGTAATGCTCAAGCCCTGAGTCAATGGACAGCCAGTGGACAATGCTCTGCTTCTTCCCATGCATCCACAGTCTTTATGGGGGCTTCCAATTGCACCCGTGGTAACCCTTTTTCTGACATGCTCTTCATTAGCGTTGCGTCCATCTTTGCTTCGTTTATCAGTTTTCTGGAATCACCTTCTAAATAAATTCCTGGTCTTAGGGTCTATTTTTGGGAAACCCAGATTTAACCAAGGATTTAGCAATAAGGCACCCAAGCTAATGATGTTAGGTACCTTACACACTGAGGAAAGCGAAGTACAACCAGAGGTGAGCAAGTTCACAGTGTTTGAGGGACTGAAGCATTCCTGCACACAATGAATATCAGCAAACAGTAGGAGGGAGGGTAGAATTGAAAGAAATGGCTGTAATTCCTGAGCCCATTCTAGTTTCCCCTTCCCTTCCCATGGGAGCTTTCTCTCACCATGACAAGTGCCACCACGCTGGAGCAGGACATTCCAATCATATCGTGTCTACTCTGTGGGTCCAAAATACAAGTGCATTCTCTCCCCAGCCCACAAAGAGAGGTCTCTGGATACTGACCACACAGGGGCCTCCAGCTTCCAACAGAACATCATCGTCACGTGCCCAGCTTCCTGCATATAACGTCCCACCCTCTCCCCATCACCACCATCAGGAGAACTGGGCAGAAATGGTGCGGGTCTCAGAGCCTGCCATCCTGCGAGTCAAAGGGAGAAGCATGCTAAATCGTGTGAGAATTGAAGGTTTGAATTCATGTGAGAATTGAAGGTTTGAACAGCACTGGATTGTTTTTGTATTGTTTTGTCTCTTAGACCAAATACAGATCTACGGCTTATATATACAGGTAGATACAGGAATGGAAGAGTCTACCCAATTCAGCAGCAGCTGGAGACAAGAAAACAGTAATATTTGTATACAACCAAACTGAAGTTTTCCGTTTTCTAAGTTATTCTTGTTTCAAAAGGAGAGTTCAACAGAGCCTATCTGGACATGTTATCCAGCAAATAAGTTGAGTTGTCAAGCGCTAATGGAAAATCATTAGGGAAAGGCTACAGGCTTTCTTTGCTGGCCATTATTAGATAGAAGCAAAGCTGAAGTTTCTTTCTTCTCAAATCTTCAAGAAAAGCTGAGCAGCAAATACCCAAACTGGAGAAGGAGTCGATTCCCAATATAGTCCACATGACAACTTTATCTGGTACATTTATTCAGCATCAGGCATCTTTATATTGAAAGAATTCAAAATCCATTTCAAATGAGAGCTTGTCAAACCAAAATCTGATGAAATTCCCTGAGGAATATTGTTGGTAAATTTTTTTCCTTTATTTTATTAAATTTTCCATTTATTTTACATGACAACCACAGATCCCCCTCTCCTCCCATCCCCCAGCCCTCCCCCCCACCCCACCCCCCGTCAACCCACCTCCAATTCCCACCTGCTCCCAGGCAAGGTCTCCCATGGGGAGTCAGCAAAGCCTGATACATTCAGTTGAGACAGGTCCAAGCCCCTCCTCCCTACAGCAAGGCTGTGCAAGGTGTCCCATCATAGGCACTGGGCTCCAAAAAGCCGGCTCATACACCAGGGACAGATCCTGATCCCACTACCTGGGGACCCCCAAAACAGTTCAAGCCAAACAACTGTCTCGCCTATCCAGAGCACCCAGTCCAGCATCATGGGGGCTCCTCAGCTATTGGTCCACAGTTCATGGGTTCCCACTAGTTTGGCTGGCCATCTCTGTACATTTTCCCATCATGATCTCGATGTCCCTTGCTCATAGAATCCCTCCTCTCTCTCATCGATTGGACTCCTTTACAAAAAGCATTATTGGTTTGTGAAAATCACCAGCATGTGTCATAGTTCTGGTAGAGCCAGACACTATACTCAGGGAAAAAAAGGAAAAGAGAAAGCTTTGATCAGCAGCAATGTTGAGGACCATAAAATTGATAATTAGATTTAGAGCAAAGGCCATGGGAGTCAGAACCACTGTGATGCAATCGCTAATCTGGAGCTGGTTAAAATCCTGGCATAGCCTCGGCACCAATGGCTATCTTCGGCTGATATAAACTAAGGCACAAAAGACCAGCAAACTACAGTGGAAATGGATAACAATAAAGGAGTCTCTTGTTCTTCCCCACTGGCTTTTCTGATATTTTTTCCAATCATGCAATGAAAAGCATTTGAATGCTACATTAAATGGAAATACCCTATAGAAAATGTATAGGGGAAATATGAGTACATGCATTAATGAGCATCAATTAATAATGGTACTAATTTTTCTACTTCAAGCAGAATTTAATTTCCTTAAACAGAAATATATATATATGTATATATGGTTTTAACACTAAACATATTAGATGTTTACTCCAAGAAAATCAAACTCACAAATTTACAGACTCCAGTTCTATTAAAGTCATGGTTGAGTACTTTCCATTCCTTCTGGTCTCCTAGTATCTCAGCCTCTTTCCAAGGTTGGAAGAACATGATCCGCTAGGCCACCTCTCATTGCTAAGCAGACAGCGTCAAGTCCCGAACTCCTCAGCCGTGGGTGGACTCACGCACTCCAGCAATCCCATTCATCAGACGGATCTTGGAGATGGGTGGTACTGGCAGTAGCAATCACGGCAGCTGGCACCTCGATGTCCGGGATCTCAGCGGTGCAAACTGCAGCAACTGGTGTCCAGAGATGACGTCCTTGCAGCACGCTGTGGGGATTGGTCTCAGCTTGGGGCTTCTCCACAGATTTGTGAGCTGTCCAATAGCTCACAAATAGGTTCTTCAGCTTCTAAAATTCTCTAGGTTTCTTTGAATGATATAATTTCTACTCAGGATATATTAAGAACTGTAAAATGAATTTCAGCAATTATATCCATTATAATGAAATGAAAATGAAGTTTTATCAAATCCCCTTTGGGATAAGGATGCTGGAAAGGCAGTCCATTTGCCACCGAGAAAATTAAGAGATGACACCAGGAATCTACAACCTGTATTTTCTGCAAATCTAATTATGGGAAATGGAAGTGACAACTTCCACTTACAAGCAATTCCTCATGTTCCGTAACATTTTTAAAAGCCTCTTAGGGTTTTTCTATTTAATTATTTTGTAATTGACAGAAAATTTATCATTGTAGAGACAGAGGACTCTAAATCCTTCTCGAAGGGCAGAACTTGTTTTAAAATTTTTATTTATGCCTCTGTCATCTCTCTATCTCTTGGTCTCTCTCTTTCTCTCTCTCTGTCTCTCTGTCTCTGTCTGTCTGTCTCTCTCTCTCTTTCTCTCTCTCTCTCTCTCTCTCTCTCTCTCTCTCTCTCTCTCTCTCTCTCTGTGTGTGTGTGTGTGTGTGTGTGTGTGTGTGTGTGTGTGTGTATGTGTTGTCCACAGAGTTCAGAAGAGGATGATATGTAGCTAGAGTTTTCCTTCCTGGCCCACAGTCAGGACAAATCTCTGACACCCATCAGTCCCACAGCTGCTCAGACCCAACCAAGTAAACACAGAGACTTACATTGCTTACAAACTGTATGGCCGTACCAGGCTTCTTGCTAACTATTCTTATATCTTGAATTAATCCATGTCTATAAATCTATACCTTGCCACGTGGCTCGTGGCTTACTGGCATCTTCACATGCTGCTTGTCATGGTGGCAGCTGGCAGTGTCTCTCACTCAGCCTTCCACTTCCCAGAATTCTCCTCTCTCCTTGTCCCACCTATACTTCCTGCCTGGCCACTGGCCAATCAGTGTTTTATTTATAAAGAACGATATCCACAGCAATGATAGATCCCCTGGAGCTGGAGTTACAGGTGGTTATGAGCCATCCGACATGGGTGCTGGGAACCGAACTTGGGTCCTCTAGAAGAGCAGCAAGCACTCTTAACCACTGAACCTCTAATGATAGTATTTCAAGAAGAATATATAAGAGAGGCTTGAGTGAAAACTTCAGGAAGGTGTGCAGGACAGCATGAAATGAGCAAAAGTCAATTTTGTTGGATGTCTTTTTACTAAATGTACTATGCTGTAATTCATAAGGTACCTCTAGGAAAAATTACCAAAATTCTGTCTGGGAACAGTTTTGAAGTAAAACAATCATCATTGGGACTGGAGAGATGCCTCAGTGGTTAAGAGCACTGACTGTTCTTCCAGAGGTCCTAAGTTCAATTCCCAGCAACCACATGGTGGCTCACAACCACCCATAGTGAAATCTGGTGCCCTCTTCTGGTATGCAAGGACACTGTATACATAATAAATAAGTAAATCTAAAATAATAATTTTTTAAAAAATCATCATCATCATCACCACCACCATCAACATCCAACCAAATGCAGCACATAACCAGTTAGTTATAGCACAAGACAGTAATAAAAACAGAAAGCCCAGCAGGACAAACACCTTTCATTAGCGGTCCACGGTTCCCAGCAAACATTCCCTAAGTAATTTTTTCAACAGCAGTGGCAAATTATGATTTAGAATTTTGTAGATAGCTCTCAATGTTTTTAGAGTGTTTCATCAACAGCAATCAGAAGTTCTTCTCATCAACCATGTAGACCAGTATCATCCCCATTGTAAAGCCAAGCACGGCAGTGAATAAGTATGCGCAGAAAGTGAAGACCACTACTATGTCTCTTGTAAATCACTTTCCATTTTCCTAATATCATATTTAAAATATAATTTTTTAAAAATAAATTGCCTCATTTTTAACAGCCCTCAAAAACCAAACCAAAACAAACAAACCAAAAAAAAAAAAACCCCAAATGGCACAGAGTTGCTTCCACTTTACACATCAAACCTGAGATTTACACACAGACATAAACACACTGTACTTAACAGCAGTGGTTGCCCATTTTGCCTTCTTGGAAGTCCTACCTCAACCATGGATTCAGGGTCCCAAACTAATAAATCACAGGGTGGGGGTAGCTCAGGAGACAAAGTGCTGGCCTTGCAAGTGTGAGGAGGACAGGTGTTTAGCTCCCCATCACCCACATAAACACCAATGTGGGTAGCAGCCTTGCTGCTACTCCTACTCCAACATTACTACAAGTCCTAGTGTTTGAGAGGAAGAGGACACAGAGGGTCCCTGGGGCAAGATGGCCAGCTAGACTAGCAGACTTGATAAGCTGTGAGCTCTCCCGGAGATCCTGCCTCAGCAAATGAGGTGGAGAATAACCAAGAACACGAGACACCAAGCTCTGGCCCCCACAAAGCACGTGAAAATGCATCCCAAGCACACATGCACACACACACACACACACACACACACACACACACACACACACACACACTTATATACATGCAAAACCACACAAGAATTAATCTGGCCAGACAACAGGCAACCCCTAGAACAAATAAATCCCTTTCCAAAAGAAAGAGGTCCCCATCAGTGCCACACATTATAATAAATTTTGTAAAATCCATTCTAATCATGAACAGTTCTGAGCTTATTTTCAAAGTAGCAGACTCATTCAGCTATGAAGACCGTTTCGAGCAGAAAGATGGCATTTGGTACACATAAAAACAAGCAAAACTACCAGATCCCCTGATGCCTTTAGGAGAGCCAGTCTCCTTGAGAATAATATGAGCTGATGGGCCTTTGAGAAGGGTAATTCAAAACCAGGCGACCACTTGAAGCAACTTTCAAAACAGAGTCAACTTAAACCCGTTTACAAAGGTTTTCATCATACAGGGTATTACTTCACAGAAAATGGAAAAATTAACTGTACAAGTATGTCTTTTTTATTCCCTGTAATTATACTAAACCTTATATTTTCTTTTTATGAGAAAAATGTCAACTGTGTATTTTATTTGTAATTTAATTGAATCATTAGGTGAATGTTAGCAATTATAGCAAAATATGAATAATAAAAAAAGAAAAAGTTGTCAGATCATAGTCTGACCTCCTTTTCTTCCTTGCTGCATGAATTTTTGACTATATCAAAGCAAAAATAAATTGGAATTAGTAGCATGCTATTTTCCATTCATCTAACTGACAATTAAGCTAAGTGAAGAAAATTTGGCCTTGAAGTATATAGAATTATTCAGCTCTAAACAAAAAAGAGCTCAAGCTACTCAGTGTATCTTTAGTGACTAATTTGCAAATAATGGTTTATTGCGTTGGAAAAGCTGCTTTAGAAACCTTATATTTGAATACACGCTGTTTTAAAAACCTGTCCTTTCATTACAAGCATGCTACACTAACTAATCAAATGTTTGTTTTCTTTAGATATATCTTATTGAATTTTTCATTTGAGGAAAGCACCAGCTGGGGAAGCCAAACACGAGCTATTACAAAATTCTGCAAGCAAAACCAACCTAAAGGCTCACACTGCAGTGATTCCAGCAGCAAGGACATCCGAAATCCAGTCCATCCACACTGCTGCCGTCTCCTTTCTGTACTTTCCATGAGTGCTTGTCTGAGTTCACTTAAGAATCCAAACCAGAGCCTTCCATGACTCCATTCTCAAGTGATTCTATTCCTAACTGAAAGGCTTCGATTCTGAGCAGAGCAGTAGAACTGGAGATCCCTCTCTTTGCCAGAATTCTGAGAGCAGTGCCATTCCGTCACCATGAACTTGCCTTCTGTGGGCAACCCAGCATACCGAGCACCATTTGCGGAGACCATGAAGGAGCTTGTGACTGGCTCGAGCCCCAGGGGTGGTGAACAGCAGAAATCAGCAGCTGCACACTGGGGCCACGGAGGGTGGCCAGCTCCGCCTTTCTCCTCCGTGGCACCCAGAGCTGCCACGTGGGTGCCAGTTACTCACATCCTTATTTATGTCTGCCTTCTCAGTAAGCTCTGCAAACCAAGATCGCTAAAAGTTGCCGTAAAGGCAAGGGTGAAGGTCCATCCACCTGCTCCAGGGGTTGATGCGGACTCCCTGTGACATGGGGCACTGGGAAAGGGACAAGGTGCTGCTGGAAGTTCGTCACCACCATCACTGCCTTAGTCTTCAGGGATATTTATTCTTCACCAGCCTGGCAGTAATAATGACAGCTAACAGTTGATTGGATAACACACCCGGAGCTACTTAAATCTCCATGCTCATAACACCACCTTCAAGTAGACATTATTCCACTGTTCACGGACCATAAAACGGAGGCATGAAGAGATTAAGTAACTAACTGACTAGGATGGAAACCTCATTTCTCTGACCTCGGAGCCTATTCATCTAACCGTATCTTAATTAAATATACACAGTGTCTTTGCCGAGGTTCCTCAGAAAGCCGGGCCGAGGGCAGAAGGCGATGCTGTTTAACCCCGGGGGAGAGCGGTGATGGGATGGGACAGGAAAGTGACGGGGATGGGACAGGGAAGTAAGGAGAGCAGGCATAAGGTCAGTATGGTAGGAGCCACGGCTGACTGCTATAGAAGTCACTTCAACTGCCGCATCTCTTTGGAGTGGAAGCCGTGGGGTTGGTTGGAAGGTTCCTACCCTCTGATTCTCAGGCACTAACCCCTCCACACACCCTCAGGTTGTCCATAGGTGGATATTAACCCACTGGAGTCCATTGGTGGAGATGAGAGGTGTGTGCCAGGGCCGAGGATGAAAGTATCTGATACTTGAAACGAGGTGCCTTGTCGGGGCGGGGCATGTGAAGCATGAGGATCTCACGTAAGGATTTCCTATTTTGTCTCATATGTGAAATAAAGAAAGAACACCCAAAAGGAGAAGAGGGACTACTAAGGAAGGAGAAGAGATCATCAGGAGGAGTTAGCAGGGGAATGAGAGGGAAGGGAGGAAGGAAAAAAGAGAGGAGGAAAGAGGGCGGACGTGATAAAATTATGATACATACATACATGTATGAAGGAGAAGAGATCATCAGGAGGAGTTAGCAGGGGAATGAGAGGGAAGGGAGGAGGAAAAAAGAGAGGAGGAAAGAGGGCGGACGTGATAAAATTATGATACATACATACATGTATGGAAATGTCACAGGGGAGGCCATTACTTTGCATAATTAATATGCATTAATAATTATAATTTTAAAAGCTGGGGAAAATGCAAATTTGAGGAGAAATTTGTATCAAATGACAACAGTGATTGAACCACAGAGCACTTCAGCTGGATTTCACTGAACAGATGGCTTGTGACTTCTTCCAAATATATTGACTCTGAGGGTTCACAAGTGACCTCCAACTTATTATTTTCCAGATACAAGATGAGTAACTTCAGATAGCATAGGGTCATGGTTAAGATTAATGTGGTAACCACAGTATGATTAATTGAATACATCTGTGACACTTGTAATTCAGTTAACTTCTCAATAAATATTTGTAGTTTAAAAACAGAAGTGGGGGGCTGGCACAATGGTTTAGTCGGTAAAGACATTTGCGGCCATGCTTGGTGACCTGAGATCTGGAACCCACATGGTAGAAGTAGAGAACCCACTCCCACAAGTTGTTCTCTGACCTACACACACACACACACACACACACACACACACACACACACACACACACACACACACTGTGACATGCACATGCTCCCTCCCGAGATAAATATAATTTAATTAAAAAAAAAACAGAAGAGGATCTCTCACATACATACTGTCATAATATTGGATTTCCAAATGGAGCACAAAGTCATAAACCACATGAAGCCACAGAGCAATGAAGCTTGGAAATCACTAGTTACCCTGGGAAATCACCCCAAGTCTTCCACAGGATTTAGAGTAATATAGAGGTGAGTATGTTTACACTAAACTGAAACCATCTCATTGAATGGTAATTTGTATAATACAACTTAACAATATTGTCTATGAGGGCAACTCAAAACCACTGTGGGAACAACTGGGAAGTCTTTCTTAATTCCCTCCCTCAGTGTTCTAACAGTTCTGTGCACACAGACCCACGCTGCTGCCCTTCCCATATCGCATATAATGATCTGTTACATGTCAGTCCCCTCACCCCATACCTGTGAGATCCTTGAGGGCATGGGATGATTTCATAGATCTTCGGATCTCTAGAACAGAGCTATATAGACCCTAACATGCAATAGGTCCTCAAGACTGATGTCAAGAGGAAATGGGAGGTGTGGAGAGTGAAGGCCTGAAACTTCAAGGAAGGGAGAGTAATCAGACCAAGGGATTGGGGGAGAATATTTGGGCAGAGCTAAGGGCCAGCTGAAGTGATCAGTTGTGAAGGGGTTGGGGACCTATCTAGCCACTGTGTGACTTTCTCCACTACAACTTAGCTTGGGAGGAAGAGGTATCTTTAAACCAAGTGTTGCAGGTATTAGTGGATTCAAGAGATCAGGATATTGAAATTTAATAGATTATTAAGTGATATTTCCTTTTCCCTGAGTTTCACTTGAGATCCTAGTTTATGAATAATAGGTTATAAATATTTGCAGGCTCTGGCCAAACATGGTGGCTCACACCTTTTAGTCACAGCACAAGGAAGGCAGATTGACGCTTAGTGAGAACCTGTTTCAAAAATTAAAAAGTAAATTGTCTTACTTTTCTATTGCTGTGATAAAACACAACAATCAAGGCAACTTATGAAAGAAAGAGTTAAATTTAGCTCAGGGCCTCAAAGGGCTAGAGTCCATTATGATGGAGTAACGCAACAGCTGAGGACTCAATGTCTTGATCCACAACCTTGAAGCAGAGAGCACTGGGAATCACAAGAGTCTTTTGAACCCTCAAAGCCCGTCCCAGTGACACACCTCCTCCAACAAAGCCATACCTCCTAATCCTTGTCAACCAGTTCCACCAATTGGGGACCCAGTAGTCAAACATATGAACCTATGGGGGTCATTCTCGTTTAAGCCACCACATAAGTAAATAAATAAATGTTTGCAGATTCAAACAGAAAGTTGAATTCATATCCAGGACTTGTCAAAAGATGGGCAAAACCCAATTCTGTAGCCCTCCATCCACTACCCATCTCTAGGCCACAAAAATAAACACTCTTTTCAAAGAAAGTTTCTTTTAAAAAAAATTGTCATCCTTGGAGTGGAGGTGGGGCGAGGATTTCATTTCACATCACTTTTCTAGGGGAGAAAGGAGATTGACAGTCACTACATTCATGCAGAATGAGGGGCTCTCATGAGGGCTGTAATCGGCAGAATTCTAAGATGGCCCTTTCAATAACCCATACCCTTTCCTTATAGAATCCTCTTCACTTTCGTGTAGGTGAAACACGCAGCTATGATGGGATGCTGTTCCCGTGATGTATTATATGACAGAAAGTATTCTTGCAGATAGGACGAAGTGATCAGTCATTCCATTAAAGGGAATATTGGTGGGTTCCCCCGCCCCAGTCAAATGAGCAGGTCAAACCGTGTCTATAATCTACGAGATACATGCTTGCTTCTCTTGGAGAAAGCAAACAGCCGTGTTGTGGACTACCCATGAGGATCACACGGCAAGGAACTGTGGATGACCTCTGGAGGCTGAGAATGGTTCCCATCCCATGGCCAACAAGGAAGTGGGGACCTCAGATGGGAACATTCATTTCAAAGGAAATGAATTTTGCCAACAAGGAAGGAGCATGAAAGAGGACCCCAAATCTTGGAATCCCAATTTGAAACCTTTAGTGGAGGTTTTCATGAACTCCACTCAAGGACTCTTGATCTACAAAACTGCAAATAAATGTTTGGGCCACTAAGCTTATGGAGATTGGTTAACATAGCAGTAGGAAATGAAAACGGGACCCGAGTGAAGTGTGGAGAGAAATCCCAGGAGGTACCTATTGCTTTCCATCAGAAGTGAACAGTGACTAAGCGTAGTGCCCAGTTCCCACCCTGAGACTTCTGTTAGTAACTATTGTCTGAAACCATATCTGCCATGGCACGGGGAAGAAAGAAGCTGGCAGGGGGTTTATTTAGGGCCAAGCTGTCCTGCAGAGGTAGCTGGGAGCGAGACTTCTTCAATGGACTCCATCCAAAAGAACTGTTTGCTGGGGTTAGGAATCAAAGTGTCCATCAGAGGTGAGAGGGTTAGGAGGTCATCAGAAGGTGAATTCTGATGACAGTGTGCAGTAGGAGGTCTGCTGAGTAGTGGGGGCATCTCTGAGAACTCACAAAAGTTCTTTACAAAGAAACAATCAGTGAGAGATTGTTTGGATGGTGGTCCCTGATGACTAGCCAATATCTGCACTGACCATTTAAGAATTGTCCACCCCCAGGCACACTGGAAACATTCAGACACTTTTTGTTGTTATAGACAAGGTGTGGGGGTGGGGGGGACTGATACTGAAACTAGTGGGTAAAAGTTAAAGGTACTGTTACAGATCCTATAATGCACAGGGCAGCCCCACCTCCACCCCTAGAAATGTCCACATTCCAACTTATAGTCTCTCTTCAGCTTGCTTCAACAGAGGCAGAGGCAGCAGAGAGAGAGTTGGGGATAAGAAAATGCCTCACTGTTTTCTAGACCACCATCCCACAGCATCTCAGAGTCAGAGGCCTGCTTTGAACAGAATGACAGATGCAAATATCCGGCTTTTTAATGCCCTAGAACGAAACATCTCTGTTAGCCACACATGACTAGAAAAGCTATGGGAAGCAACAATAGCAGAGGGCAGAGTAGGGCTTACAATTGAATGCTTGAGTCTGCTGAAATAGGAAATCAGTCAGGAGATGGCCTGAGCTCTTCCTGCTGGATTCAACTGATTTGCGCCACTGTCACAACAGTGGCCAGCTCCGAAAGGCAGCCTAGCTGAAAGGTGCTGTATTCAGAGGAGCTGGCTAGTATAATGGGGTAGATGGCTCAGTGAGGAATCAGGACAGTTCTTACTATCTCAGGTTAAGGTCCCTAGTAGCAGAGCCTGAGGCAAGGATCCTGTATGTGCAATAGAGTGAGGGAATGTGATGAGGCAAAAGCCCTTCCAACTCATTTCCCACAGCTGCCGTAAGAAAGTACCATAAACTGAATAGCTTGAAATATGAAAATGTTCTCAGCTTCTCTGTTAAGGTCGAAACCTGAAATCAAAGTGTCTACCCAATTGGTTCCTTCTGAGGGCATGCACTGATGGAGAATCTGCCCATGCCTCTCTCCTGGCTTCTAGAACTAGCCAACAATCTTTGTAGTTCCATGACCTGTAGATGCAGCACTCTGATCTCTACTGCCATCATATGTGGCACTTTCTGTGTTCCTCTGTATCATACAAAGGCACCAGTCATACTGTAGTAGAGAACCACTTGACTCCAGTACAACCTCCTCTTAACTAATTATATCTGCAAGAACCCTAGTTCCAAATTACAACGCATTCCAAGTACATAGCAACATATTTGGGGCGGGGGGAGGGGTGTCACTCAATCTATGACATCTCTTACGGTAGTAGAGCAAGGGAGAAATTTGGCCAAGGTAAGAGGTTAGTGTAGAGCCTAAACACCATCACAGTCATCCCCTATTAAGGGAAGGAATGAGCAGATTTCCATAGCCATTGAATGGACCAGCCAATGGCTTCGGGCTGTCCCTGAAAGGAAGACGTACCCTCCCAAGGTCTAGCTTGGACCTCAGAGATACAGGTGGCTGAACTCTGATCCTAAGTTTCTAACTCAGAAATCTACAGTAGCGTCCGAGAATTTGCATTTACAGCAGCTTCCTAGGTGGTTTGAATGTGAAGCAACCTGACAGACTCACATGCTTGAACTTGGTCCCTGGTGGGTAGAGCCGTGTAGAAAGTCTGCAGAGACTTAGGAGACAGAGCCCTACACTGAGTCACTGGGAGAAGAAGGCTTTAAAGTTTGACACTGTGGCTCAACCTCCCGCCTCCCCTCTGCTTTCTGATCGAGGACACATTGTGATGAGCCACCTCGTGCCTTCCCCACCATGCTGAACTTAACTCATAAAGATGAGCCAAAATAAGCTCTTCTGCCTTTAAGTTGCTCCTTGCCACGTATTTGGTGAGAGCAACAAGAAAAGTCCAGGTGATGCCCTGAAGCTGGCTTAGGGACCAGGACACAGGGAACATCTCAGAAGGGCATGGTGGTGTCAGTGGCCAACACAGAGCAGTAGAGATGTGAAAGGAATCTCGACGGGGCAGCGGCTACACCTAACTCTACCACCCTTCTTTATAAACCCAAGCAACAGGGCAATGCGTCCTTTAGGAGAAAGCCAGAGTCTGGTTGCAGCAAAGAAGGAAGAAACCACTAAGAAAAAAAAAAAAAGGTTCTGTAAAGAGAAACAGTAATGACTAGGTCATCTGGATTAAAAGGAGCTTCGATTTTTTGCCAACCACCGGTGAGACAAGTGGAACATACAGGGAATGATGAGGGTGAGTTTAGAGCTATGGAATCATTCTGGAGCCCCTCAGCACACCTTATGACCAAACTGGGTACCAATGTCAAGTCATTCTTTTTTAAAACCCCTACGTAGTCACTGAGTGACGACGGGTCAACTCCATCACAGTACCACTGTTATTCCGAAGTCTGAATAGGGGTGGCTAGTAGGTTACAGTCTGGTTCTTTAACTGATGCAGACAAAATTTTATGGCATCTTTAGCTGTGAGTTCAACTCGACCGCTCTTCTAGTCAGAGAGTTTTCGGAGAGTGGATAAGATTGCAGCCATTTTCCCGAGCCTAAGAAATGTCTTGGAGTTAGAAAAATGATCTCAAATGCATTGCATGAAAGACAAATTACAGTAGATAGTTCAAAGGAAAGGGGTGAGACAGAGGAAAAAGGGATGTAGAAAGGATTAGCCACACAGGCAGCCGGAAGCAAAATCCGAAAATAAAGTATGTGTTAATTTAAGAGCATCAGACTGATGGTGAATGCCGATGTTTAGAAGAACACCTGTGGCTAAAAGCAAAGACAAGGAAGAGTTACTAAGAACCAAATGGGAAGTAGAGAAGTCTGTGTGGAGTAGAAGGAAGCTTCCGTTCAGAAAAGCATGCCCATAAGGGATCCACAGATTTTTAAGTTAAACCCACATTTTTACCTCCATCACTATTAAACCTGAGGTGAAAGGCCTGAAATGCTGGGGTTGTGAGATATAACTCCAAATTAGGAGGGGGTATTCATTTTAGATAGGGCATCACCTAATCCAGGTTAGCTGAGAACTTGGTATGTAACAAAGTATGACCTTGAACTTCCAATCTCCCGTCTCCACTTCCAGAGTATTGAAATTACTGGTGTGTATCATCATGCCTGATTTCATACTGTGGGATTGAATTCAGGGCTCTGTATGTTGTAGGCATGCACTCTACTGACTGAATTACACCACAGTCCACTTTTTTCATTTATTCTTCTCTTATATGATACATCCCAACCATAGCCTACCCTCCCTCGGCTCCTCCCAGTTCCCCCACACACACCTCCCCTCTCCCTCAAATCCACTGCTCCTCTGTTACCCTTCAGAAAAGAGTAGGCCTCCCAGGAATATCAACTGAACATGGCATAACAAGATGCACTTTGAAAAAAATAAAATAAGAGCTGGAGAGATGGCTCAGCAGTTAAGAGCACTTGACTGTTCTTCCAGAGTTCAGTTCTCAGCAACCACATAGTGACTCACAACCATCTGTAATGGGATCAGATTCCTTCTTCTGGTTTGCATGAAGGCAGAGCACTCATATACATAAAATACATGAATAAATAAACCTTTAAAAAATAAGAGCAAAGTAAAATGCATCTCACTGCATAAATGTGAGAAAACTTTGAGTATTTTTATTTCTGAAGTATGGACTAGTTGTCCTAAGATTTCTAAAAGTATGAAGAAGAAAATGCATATACTCACTGCCTCACTGGAGAAATAATGCAATAGAATATATAATTTTGTTCATTATAACTATTATATTTTTATCACCTGTGTCCCAATTTCCCACCTAACATCAGTTCACAAACGTCTCCAGTAGCAAATATCTTTCTGATTTACAAAAGACAGCTTTGTTTATGCACTTAATACCTTATGCTGCTAAAAATGGGGATGTCAAGAAATTCCAGGGTTTTCACACTGATTTCAACAACCAGAGACAAAGCAAGTGGTTACCATGTGACCGAACTGCCAAAGGGAACAAGTGTGAGAAAACAGTATCTCCATATTGGTCAATATCTTGCAATAATCTGTTCGTGTTTTACGTTTCAGCTTTCGCAGACTGGGTTTTGTGTATCTCAGGCTGTCCTCAAACTTGGCTATGTACTGAGGATAGTCTTGATCCTGGGTCATCTGCCTTCACCTCTACAGTGCTGAGATTATACTGGCATTATACATACAGCTTATGTGATCCTGGGAATCAAACTCAATCTTTGAGTGTGCCAGGCAAGCACTCTACCAACAGCTACATCCCCAAACTTCTGTGTTCTAGAAAGGCCTATAAACTTCTGCTCCAACTCTGTAACACTATGAAAATCATCTCAAGTGGAACTCTTAAATAGTCTGTTCTTCCTGTAAGTGTGAGTAGATGTACCTAACATAGATGTGCATTTCAAAAAATGATGGCATATTAATAAAAGCAATTATGCTCTTTGCTAAAGTAACAATAATGGCTAAGGTAAAAAAATAACAGAACAAAGTAATAGAAATGTCAAAGAAGAACTATTGGGAATCCCAGTATCCAACAATGAACACTGTTAATATTTCACATGGTGAAATATTACCCAACTTTTTAAATAACTACAAGAGTGCAATGTGCTGTCAAGAGCAGAAATTCTGCTGTCAGTCAGTATAATAGTTTGGCATTACTAAAACAAAATGCCTGAGGCAGCCATTTGCCAGAAGAGTAGTTTATTTAGCTCACATCTCTAGAGGATCAAAGTACAAATGACATAGTACAGGCTCTATGGTGAGAGCTGTGCCTGAACTGGGCCACTGCCCAAACTGGATCACCATTGGTGAATATTGGAGGACAGAGACATAATGTGTCTTGGAGCAAGTCACATCTTGAGCCATGAAGCAAAAGCAGCTGGATAAAGATAGGTTACGCCTTGTATACAACCATCTCAGAACTTAAGAACTTTTTCTCTGAAAGTACCCCCCTCCCCGCAGGAGCTAAGAACCTGCTTCTAGACCTCACTCCCTTAGGGTGCTACAGCGTGTCCACATACCACCACCCTGAGAGCATGAGCCTTTGAGGGGACACATTCCATAGGGGTTCGCCTGAATTTCCATCCCAGCTCTATCACTCGGTGACCGTCCCTAATGTCTCTGCTCCCCAGCTAATGGATTTTAGCCAGTCTGTAAAGCAGTTAAAAAAAGGACCCGGGACGTGGTGAGTCAATGAGTCCGCTGGCTGTTGTTCCTCAGCACATGCAGGTCCAGCCTTCCTAACTGGGGAACATTCTAAAAGGGCAGTATGAACCACAGCAACTTTGTATGTCTCTCCCTTCAGTGAGGTGAGAGGTTCGGCTCTGCAATCCTCTCAACTGGACTTTGTTCACAAGTTTGTCTACAAAGGAGGCTAATGACTAGAGCAAGACTCGCTCCTCCCACCTGGTCTACAAGCCCAAACTGACTCCTTCATCTTGCATCTCAACTGAAGATGCAATACTGCCTTTCGGTGTTCTCCAGTGCAGTGCATTTTTTTTTTTTTTTTTTTGCTCATTGTTTTCTGAGACAGGGTCTCGAGTAGCCCAGGCTAGCCTCCAATTTACTATGTAGTTGAGGATGGCCACGAACTCTTGGTCATCCCGTCTCCTCCCTCCACTCCTAGTTCTGTGGTACATTCTTTAGTGATTGCCTGGAATTAATTTCTCTATATTTAAATTTTACATTACATTCTGATATCTAAGATGGTCATTTCACTGTATATTTTTGTTTCCTGGTGCTACTGTAATAAGTTACCACAAACTTGGTGGCTCAAAGCCACAGGGCACGTAATTTGTTCACAGGTCTCGAGGCTCTAAGTCCAGAAAGAGTTTCACTGGAAGAGAACAAGGTGTCAGCAGGACTATATTCCCTCCAAACTGTTACTGACTCTTCTAGTCTCTGGGAGCTACCAACATTTCTTGGCTTGTGGTTGCACCACTTCAGTTTCGGAGTTCATGGCTACATTGGCTTCTCTTCCTTTTTCTATGTCAAGTCTCTCCATGCTATCCTCTTGTAAGAACACTTGTGACTGAGTTCATGACCTACACAGATGACCTCCCCACCTCAAGAGCCTTAACAACCTCTGTGAAGTTCCTTTTGTCCAGTGAGGTTCTGGAATTAGAATAGGAACAGATGTGGTGCCATCATCCAGTCTATCAACCTATGCATTAAAACTGGGAAAGAGGAGGAGGGAGAGGAGGAGAGAGAGGTCCACACATGAGGCCAAATTGTGACTTGCTTTGGGTCTCATCAATGCTCCTAGGAACAGCCTGACATCCACAGACAAGCAAGTCTTTGCTACTCAGTGGGCTTCTAGAATCTGCTTTGAACACACCAGGTGGATCTTCAATTGCAATATTTTCCAAGCTTTAGCTTAACAAAGAAAGTTCCAGTTCCCCGTCCTCTCCATGTGTTGTTTTCAGTAAATACACATTTGGTCTTATGTGAATAAAGATTTCTCCAGCCCTGTTTCAGGATCTATATATCCCGTCCCATTTGTCTGAGTCTACCACCCCCACCCCACCTTCGCTAGTTTTCCA